>NC_134487.1:218127687-218271042 GCF_040206685.1 Ascaphus truei
TCTCCTTTTTCCTCCCTTTGTTCCTCACCCCCCCTTTTTCCTCACCCCTTTTCCTTCACCCACTCCCCCTCTCCCCCTTTCTTTTCCCCACCACTTCCCTTCTCTTTCCCTTTCCCCCGTTTTTTTCAATCTTATTTTCCAACATTGGTGTATTTACTTTACCAATGATCTCATTTAATACAAGGTTGGTCATTGAATATTTTATTTAATATTATCCTGTCCTGTCTTATTAGTGCCGATTGTTATGGCACCCTTTAAATAATATTATTATATTGCTTATATGTTATGCATGTTTTAATTTCAATTTTACTTATATCCAATATTTTATTCAATTATTTTTGATGCATAACATTAATTTCAGGCAATATTTATTTATACAGGGTATAGTTTAAATCAGGGGTCAGCAAACTTTTTATGCCGAGCCCCCCTTTTCATCCATGAAATTTCTCGGCCCCCCCTGCCTGATGTAATCAAAATCACATGAAAAAAAAACCTTTATTAAACGGTATACAATATACTGTACATACAAATATGTCTAAATTTCAACAGCTTGCGCTTGCAAAATTAGGCTGCGTCCATGCTCCTGCTGAGAGTGGTGACCTCATCAACTCTCCAAGCATGAGCGCAGGGTGTCCTGCATAATTTTGAAAGCATGAGCGGGAGCGGGGGCGGGGGGGGGGGGGCGTGGATTGGGGCTATTTTTGTGTGTGTTTGAGTGGCTGTGTGTGTGTGTACTGTATGTGCATTGACTGCTGCTGAGCGCACTTCAAAGTCAATTTTGTTTGTCTCCCCAAGCGCCAAGCTTGGGAGAGCGTACGTGCACAAAGGCAATCCTTTTGGGGGCATTCATCCACCTCTTTGCTACCTCCCTTCCTTCTCCCCCCCCCCTTTTTTTTCCCTTCCCCTCCTTTTTCCCCTTCTCCCATTTGCGTTTTTATTCTCCCTGCTCTCTGGCTTGCTGTCCCCAGTTTCATCCAAACTCCTACCTCCCCGTTTTGTTGTGTTTTCACTTTTTTTTTTTAATTATTTTTGTGCATTCATAGTATGATTGATATAGTGGCAGCCTACCCTTTAACTTGCAGAGGATCGCAGTAAAACAGGTTGCCAGCGGAGGAGAGCAGGACCACAGTGCTATTGTAGGGCAGACACCGGAAGGAGGGGCGTTTGACATCACAGCACTGGGGTGTGCTCCTCCCCCGTACCTCCAAAGCCCCAGCGCGTTCACACACACCATGACGTGGCCACCACCTGCACTATCCTGTTCGGCTGTCTGTGCACATCTTCTTTGGCTGCTCGCCCTCGCACAGCTTCTTGGCCGTCTGCCCGCGCACAGCTTTTTCGCCCTCCCACGCACAGCATCTGCCGGCCTGAGCACACCAGGTTTTGCCACATGCCAACTGTGCCCCCCCTAAATTATCTTGTGCCCCCTCAAGGGGGCTCGCCCCCCAGTTTGCCTACCACTGCATTCAATCACAACACAAACACAATCACAACACAGACACAGCACACATACTCAATCACAAAACGCACAGACACAAAACACACTTATATCACAGCACACACACACAACACACACAATTACAACCAACACAGACAACACACACACACACACAGAAGCAAAACACACACACAACACTAAATCACAACCAACACAGACAACACACACTTAATCACAACACACACACTCACTTTCACCTGGGAGGAGGGGAAGTCACAAGCATGCTCCTGCTCCGGTCCCCGTAGCTGCTGGACACAGACAGGAGGAATGGGAGTTGTCTGTGTGCAGAGAGAAGCCCTGCCCCTGCAGCAAGGCTCTGCCCCCGCAGCAAGCCACAGAGAAGCAAAGAGCACAGAACTTGAGCTTCTTGGCCACACGTGCACAGCTCTGCCCATCCCCAGGTTAAGCTACACGCCATCTGCACCCCCCCTAAATAATCTTGCGCTCCCCAGTTTGCGCAATAACATGGTATTTTATTATGACTTATGTTTACGATTCAAGTTTTGGTTTCTGTGGTTATGGGTAATTTTGACTTTATTCATGTTGTGCATCATGTTAATTTATATTAGCACCATGCCTGCATTGTTTGTTTTTGATTATGTGTAAATAAGATCACATGTGTTTTTTTTATCACCTTGTGCTGCTCAGTATAGGGTGTGTATTCTGGATCCAGGGTCATGTCTGGGGTATGAATGAACCCAGCTAGCTCCAACTCAGCCCTCTTTCCAAAGCACAACAAGTCCTGTATATTTTCTTCACTTTATTTAGGAAGGCAGAAATAAAAACAGGCACTTGTGGATAAGATGTTTGTGTTGGAAAGGTGTATCTCTGTGGGTGCTTTGTAGTAAGGGCAGGTGAAAAGAATTGGCCTTGCCATAGGGGTGTAACATGAATGTACTCACTCTGCCAATATCAGGAAGTAAAAGACAGTGGGTACTGCTTGTGACACAGGGATAGGGGTCAGGCCATACTAACTGTCAGCAGGGACAGGGGGATGGGAAAACCCATTAACTTGGAGGACTGGAGATGTTGCCAGGGCAACCAGGGGTGTGACAGACTGGAAGGAAAAAAGCCAACATAATGTATCCATTCCATCTGCACTGGGAGTGAAACTGCAAGGAAAGTAACATCCAAATACAGCTAGCAGGCAGAACTGCCAAGGAAAGGAGGAGAGGGGGTGAAACAGAGAAGGCAGAAATGAGTATTTCTGTTCCATGACAGTGCGCAGTTGCAAAAATCAATAACAGCTGATTTTGGGCGCAATTAAAGGCTTTTAAAGGTTAACGTTAAGTCAGTTAACTTTCACCTGATGAAGTCACGTGCTGTGACGAAACGCATAGGGACCTGTATGCTGTGACGTATTACGTCGTCCTGCTACCAACAGCAGTTTGTGTATCAAGAGACTTGCCTGCATTTATTATTGTGGTTAAACAGGTTACATTTTAACATTATCCATTTCAATCTCAATCCATTTACCTTCCTGGTATTCTGGAGGTTCTTACATTGTGGACATTTGTTTCAACACTGCCTGTGGAGTTCAATGATGATTCCTGGCTGCGGCACAAGCTGTTCAAGATGATTATCATTTGATATGAGATTGACTGACTTTAAATGCTTTTATCCTAACTACATGTCAGGAATCCACTCCTGGCTTTTCTCGTAGCCTTGCAGGGTTCTGTTGTTCTCACTAATTCCCTCTTTGCAATCAACAGCAGCTGTGTGGGCTCACTGCAACCTAGCCTTGTACTCAGTCATTGGAGCAGTGCCCTCACACCCTCCTCTTGGGATTGGCCCGCTGGCTTTTTAAATACTGCATTCCCACAATCCCTCTCTGCCTAGCATAATCCTTCTTGGATGTTACCTGTGTTTTGCCACAAGCCTCCAGGCTTGTTATCTCTCATTACTAATCTCTGTTGATTATTGTTCCAGTTTGTTGTTCTCGTTCCTGTATCCTCGTAGCCTGCAGCTACTTTGCTGAGGCCTACGTTCCTGGTTCCCAGAGGCCTGTGTCGCCTGCCTGGACTTAGCAACCTGCTGCATACACCTCTTGCTGAGGTTCCTGTTTTGACCCCGGAGACCTGCTGTGTGCTATCTCCCTGGATCCCGCAACCTGCTGCTTTTACCCTTAGCAGAGGTTGCTGTTTGGACCCTGTGGCCTGCTGCTCTTTCTCCCTTCACAGAGGCCAGCTTGAACGCTTGCGCTGATGCCACTCACACAAACCCCGTTCCCGACCTGCAGTGATTACGCTGAAGAAGGAGGACCTGCTTGATTTCCTGTTGCCGACTCCCTGCTTGGACTACGACTACCCGGACATCCTGACTCTGACTCGTCAAACGACTACGCTGTTCACTCCAGTCCTGAACCCGGCCTGTTTGACTATGAACTTTGCACTCCGGACCAGTCTGCGCGGTCTAAGGTCGGTGATTTCATAACCCAGTCTCAGCCACGAGGTCCGGCCCCGGTTTGTGGTGAGCACAACCGTAACAGTATGCTCGGCCCCACAAAACCGGACCGCGCCATGGCGGGGGTTGGTAAATGTGTAACTGAACCTATGTTCCAGGCGGCGGACAAGTCCCTCTTTGGAAAACCATACCTGCTTGAGAGACTGCGTCCACCTGAAACTGAGGGCATGTGTGAAGGTTTAACCCTCCCGGAAAGAATGATTCGTAATGAACTCCTTACTAAAGCTCAGCGCCTTAGAGAGATGATACAGCTCCTGGTTCCCCAACTGTACCCTTCTACTTCCACTATAGACTGGGAGACAGTGGATCTTAGGGTACTGGCCCAGACTCGTGATGCGTTTCATACGCTGTGCCTTGATTTCAAACACTCCATTATTCTACGGGACCCTCTCCTCGCTGCCTACGCACATTCTAATTACACCCATTTTTCCTCAAGCCCTTTTGCTGGACCCTTCGGCTATCCTGAGGAGCGGGCAGAACCTCCAAATGTCTTGGTACCTCTACAGCCTAACAAGAAATTTGCCACGGACCCTGCTGCTGTCTCCTCCCCCTTTAACACTGACCCACTACCACTTTCTATTCACAAACTCCTTTTTGCCAGTCCTGTTGCTATACATCTAGGGTTACCTCCCTCTCCTAAGAATTGCCAAACCGTCTCCCTGTCACTGTCCGCTAAGGAAGAAGCTGCCACGGTCCCTAATCCTGAGTTAACCTCCCTGGGTTCTGACCCTGAGGTTATTCCTGTCTTAACCCCTGCTAGTCAGGCCTATGAGTTCCCCACTATAAATCCCTGCATTCCCCAGGTCAGTGTGTCTCTCCTAGCAGTAGAGAAGGAACCCTGTTTGCCCTCTCTTTCTAACCCGGAATTTCTAAGCTCTGTCCCCGAGGTTATTTCTGTTTTAACTCTGCTAGTCTGCTCTGTGAGGTCCCCATTGTTAACCCTTGTATTCCGCAGACTAATGTTAGGTCCCTAGAGCAAGAGGCTCAACCCCCTTTGACCCCACTTTTGAAGTCTAGCTTCTCTTTTTCTGATTCTCAGGCACAGCCTGACTTTACCCTTGAGGTTTTTTCTGTATTAACCCTGCGGGTCAGCCCTATGAGCCTCCTTTGGTAATTCCCTGTTGTTCGCCAGCCAAGGACACGTCCTTGGCTCCAGAGGAGGAACTCCTTGTGTCCCCAATTTCAGAATCAAATCTCCCTCTTTTTGACTCTCAGGTACTATCTGCGTTGACCCCTGTAAATTCTTGCTGCCCCCAGGCTAATGCGTCCTTTCTAGCATCAGAGAGTGAATTCCCAAATCTGACAGCAGAGGTTGCACTGAATGACCCCCCTAAGGTTGCAGAGTCCTTGGTTATTCATTGCAATAATCCCCCTGGTTCATCTCAACTTTCCGCTGCCGTGCCCCCTGAAACTTCTGCTAAAATACTGGTTCCAATTAAAGGTATTCAGGAACCCTTTTTTTCCCTAAGCCTGTACGCAGAATCCCCACTCCCAGGTATTTCGCTGACGCAATCTGTCACTCAGAGAGCTGAGATCCCTGCTTCAGCGTTTAGACCCCTTGTCATGGAATCTGTAGTCATTTCTGATTTCCCAGACATGCCTTCCCAAGTACCCACTTCAGAGACCAGCACAGATGTGGTTGCCCCCCTTGTACTGTCTGTGTTCTCCTCTTCTCAAACCCTAGGGTTAAAAGCGAACAGTGGTCATTATGCCCCTCCTGAGGCTCAAGTTGTTGAGTTCCCAGGAATTTTTGCTGACACACTGCTCCCACTCAAAATGCTTTTTCATATGTGCTAGCTAGAAGCCAGTACAGTTTCCCCCCCTCTCTGAAATTTTCCTTGTCGGTCCCGCTACTCAGAGAGGTAAAATCCTTCCTTCAGATTCAGAAGCTCTTTCCATAGAGGCCGTCCTTGCTTTTGGTCCCCCTGATGCCTCTGCAAGTAGCACTGACCATCCATACCTCTCCAACCCCAACCCAGGTACTTTGACCTATCTACACTCCAGATGCGTCCACGCGGCTGTGAGTTGGTGTTATATATCAATCCCCACCTCCGCCTCGCAGTCACGCCTGGTTTATGGTAGCACTCCGTTACACTGCATTGGAAGTGTGTGTGTAATATATGTATATATATGTATATGTATATATATATATATATATATATATATATATATATATATATATATATATATATATATATATATATATATATATATATACAGTGTTCGACAAACCTATACATTTGCACGCCCCGGGCGAGTGGATTTAACATCGTGGCGAGCTCCTATTGGCCCAAGCAGCACACATGTGGTACTAGGTGACGAGTAGATTTTTTTAGTTCGGCGAGAAGATTTTTTGGTGATTTGTCGACCACTGTGTATATATATACATATACATATACATATACACACATCGAATTGTACACATTCACATAATCACAAAATTAAATATACATATTGTTTACATTATGAAATATACACATGTGATTTGAAATGAGTTGTTATTATTTAACATTAAATACTTAAATACACACGTGCAATGGAATAAACCTGGCATAAGGTTTAATTCAGCAATTTTAGATACTCTGCATCTTTGATCTAAGGTGTCGTCCATGCTACCGAAGACTGTGCGGAGGCGTCCATGTGCTGCACAATCACATTACCTTAAGGCATTGATCGCACCCATAGATCACGTGGGCGCACGCACGACAGCAGGAAGGGGCGCGCGTTGCGTGAGGAATCTATTGAAACTGATTTCTCGGCGCGATGGGCAGGCCACGTGAGCGGTTTGCCCAATGAGGATTTACTAGCTCTGTGATGTAACAGACATGCCCCCAGACACGCCCACCCCCCCCAACGGCGCATCTACCATGTCCAAAAAACGCACCCGCTTTACGCGGGTGACGTCACGGATGAGCACGCCTCCGCGTGAACGAAGGCTGTATGGATGCAGCCATATTCTGCTGCACTTAAAAAGTTTTGTGGGGAAGATCGTGTGACCAGGCAGTCATTAAATACAATTGAGCTCGTGCACTGCTAGAAAGAGGGAAGGCTCAAAAAGGGATGTTCCAGAGCCTGTTACAAAAAAGGAAGAGGTTGTGCCTTTGTAAAGGGTTGCTTTAGGAACAAAAATGCTTGTTACATTATAATACATAAAAATTATCTTTCACAGTTGTTTAAAATAAAAAAAAATGCTAAAAGTATTTTCTCATAGTAAAGAACTAATTTATTTATTTTTAAAAACCCAACCATGCAGGATATTGCTTGAACTGCAGTTTTAATCGCAGATCGCTTTCCATACCGTCATGGACAGACTGTTAAAACAGCATCAAGAAAAAAGGAGATATCTTATTATATATTTGTGAAAGCACAGTATGCCTGTCTGCATCTTCCTGTGTCCCTAGGGGAAATCTCATTGGTCCCTTGGGCCGCCCACCCCCACACCTCTCATTGGCCTGAGGCGGAGTGACGACACACACACACACTCTGTTGCTTGGCCTCACTCTCCCCCGCCAGTTGGACCGCAGCTCACCTTCCACACCCCCCTCCTCCTCTCCCGGTGCCCCTCACTCTTTCCCCCCTCCCCACCTCACCCAAATCCCCACGCTCCGCAACATCCCCAGCCGCACCATCACCCTCACCGTGCGCCGCTCCCGGAGAGGGGAAGCGCGGCCCTCCTGCTCAGCAGCAAACTCCAGGCTCCTCCCCCCTCGCTCACAATGAGGAAAAGCGCGGCGCGGCCCGGGCCTCCTGCACTCCCCCTCACGTGTGCCGGCTCCCGGAGAGGGGAAGCGCGGCCCTCCTGCTCAGCAGCAAACTCCAGGCTCCTCCCCCCTCGCTCACAACGAGGAAAAGCACGGCGCGGCCCGGGCCTCCTGCACTCCCCCTCACATGCGCCGGCTCCCGGAGAGGGGAAGCGCGGCCCTCCTGCTCAGCAGCAAACTCCAGGCTCCTCCCCCCTCGCTCACAACGAGGAACGGAGGGGAAGCGCGGCGCGCCCCGGGCCTCCTGCACTCCCCCTCATGTGCGCCGGCTCCCGGACGGAGGGAAAGCGCGGCGCGGGCCTCCTGCCACTCTTGCCCCCCCCACCAGCTTCCCGAACTCACCTCCTGCCCCAGCCAGATGCCACGGGGTCAAGGTAAGTCACCCACCGTCTCCCAACCAGCATTGTCACCCAGTCACCCACACACCCACCCAGTCACCCACTTTCACCCAGTCACCCACTCACTCACCCACCCACTCAGTCACCCACCCACCCACTCAGTCACCACCCAGTCACCCACCCACTCACTCAGTCACCCACCCACTCACTCAGTCACCCACCCACTCACTCAGTCACCCACCCACTCACTCAGTCACCCACCCACTCACTCAGTCACCCACCCACTCACTCAGTCACCCACAAACCCACCCACACACCCACCCACCCAGTGACCCACACACCCACCCAGTCACCCACTTTCACTCAGTCACCCACCCACTCACTCAGTCACCCACCCACTCACTCAGTCACCCACCCACTTACTCAGTCACCCACCCACTTACTCAGTCACCCACCCACTCACTCAGTCACCCACCCACTCACTCAGTCACCCACCCACTCACTCAGTCACCCACCCACTCACTCAGTCACCCACCCACTCACTCAACCACCCACCCACTCACTCAGTCACCCACCCACTCACTCAGTCACCCACCCACTCACTCAACCACCCACTCACTCAGTCACCCACCCACTCACTCAGTCACCCACCCACTCACTCAGTCACCCACCCACTCACTCAGTCACCCACCCACTCAGTCACCCACCCACTCAGTCACCCACCCACTCAGTCACCCACCCACTCAGTCACCCACCCACTCAGTCACCCACCCACTCAGTCACCCACCCACTCAGTTACCCATTCAGTCAGTCACCCAGTCACCCACCCATTCAGTCAGTCACCCAGTCACCTGGGGGAAGCCCAACCCTGTCGTCCGCCCCCCAAAATTACATCCCGGGCAACGCCGGGTCTCTCAGCTAGTAAGCAATAAAATGTAATTAAATTGTATTTCCAAACATGTCTAAGAAAATCTCCTAACATATAATGAGATAGACATTTATGCAGAAACCCATTTAGAATAAAAATATGTTGAAAATACTTTCATTTCATATCAGCATTTAAATACAATTTTAAAACAAAACAGTTTTCTTGTTATCATCATGGGTTTTACTGCAATATACACTGTAACATATCAACCAATTTTGCTCAGTACATCATTTCTTTTAAAACCAATAGAATTTAAAAAATTGACATGCCCCATCTCTATTAAAAGGATTCATTGCATACCATTTCACATATTCTTTCTTTTTACACATCCTGCAGTCATACATGAGCATTTAAAAATGATTTTTCATTAGGCATTCAGTAGACAGCACTCATCAGTTACTGGATGGCGTAACTATGACAACCTCTTATATTGTAAGCCCTCAAACTGTCAGCTGGATTTTTAGCATTGCTTTTAACTCATGTATAGCTTGTGCCTTGTAGCAGTAAGAACTTGTAATTCCTATTTATATTTGTTATTTTGTCACATGTATTACTACTATGAAGCTCTATGTGCAAGGATGGCGCTGCACAAATAAACATATGTAACATGGTTAGTCCACACTGCCTCTCTTTCCCCTCCTGTCACATACAGTCCTTAGCAGTCTAGGCTGTGACAGACAGTCTTTTGGGTAATTGACCCCATCATGCTCATCCCTGAGTGACAGCAGAGGTGATGGTGACTCATGGTCTGTGTGTAGAATATCAGGGTACAGATCTTGAACAATCCCCTTATGGTTCCTCAGGGAGGCAGTGCCAAAGTTAGTGTGTGCTCTCTCAGCCTTCAAGAGAGTGGAGGTGTGTGGCTATCTCCTCCCTGTGGGAGAGAGAGGTCAGCCAGGCCCTCATGGCTGGCTGGCTCAGAAACATCTATGGCTCCACATTAGAAGAGCCAACACCCTCCAGAGACCTGGGATTCTCTGAGAACCCTGCATCTGCTGTATGGATAAGAACTGCAGTGATTAATAAACCCCCTTCTGTTCTACATAACCTTGCATGAGTTTCCAGTCTGTTGGGTAGGGGTGCATATGATTGCTTCGGTGGGGACTGCCTCTGGTACTCCTAGATCCTGCTGAAACTGGAGGCGCTGATCACCAAATAAAGAACATCAGAGGTCATCAGAAGCCTGTGCTGGTCTCCATCCCATCGCAGACAACTCAACTCTCCTGGACCCTCACAGGTACGCCACACCACAACACCTAGTAGCTGAAGCAGTATCTCCCAGAGGGTGGGGGTACATGTGTTACACATATATCAAAAAACAAAAAACATAAGCGCATACCCCATAGTGTAATACAGTTTATTACAATATCTTGGTCGGAGTAATCTTAAAAATGAACACTCAAAAACAAATGTAAAAAAAAGGCTGTATAGAAAACCTGATCCCTTTTGGCCTTCAACAGTGGACTGCAGCCTCACCCACAAAGGTGGCCACTACCTAGACCTGGTTTTCAGTAAAAAACTTTTCTCTCACCGATTTCTCCATTTCTCCTTATCCTCTCTCTGACCATCACCTCATCTCATTTTCTCTCTCTCGCTTCTCCCCCTCTCCATCTCCATCTAGCCCTCATTTTTGCAGAAACCTGCACTCTATTAACCTACCAGCTTTTGATTCCACTTTACACTCCTCCCTCTCCTCTCTCAGTTCTGCTTCAGACCCTGACAACCTGGTCAGGAACTACAACTCTGCCTTATCCTCCTCTCTTGATCTACATGCCCCGCTTTCTCTCTGCCATCCTCGCCCTTCTAACCCCAGACCCTGGCTAAATTCCCACACACTCATGCTGCATTCCTCCACTCACTCCTCTGAACGCCTATGGAGGAAATCTCATACGCTTGCAGACTTCCTTCACTACAAATTTATGCTGTCCTGTTTAAACTCTGCCATCTCTCAGAGTTTAAACAGACCTACTTTTCATCACTAACCAACACACACAAGTCTAACCCATGCTGACTCTTTTCTGTCTTTGACTCTCTACTCAGACCACCATTGGCTGCCTCCTCTTCTTCCTCCATCTCACCTCAGGACTTTGCTGACTGTTTTAAGGAAAAGGTGGCATCATACATCAGAACATCCCATATGTTGCCTCCTCCCATCCCACACCACTTCCTAACTCTCCTCCTGCCTTTCTTGATTCTTTTTCTGCTATCTCGGAGGAGGATGTGTCACTGCTGATCTCCTCTTCTCCCTCTACCACCTGCCCTCTTGATCCCATTCCTTCCCAACTCCTAAAACCTCTTGCTCCTTCTATAATCCCTATGCTCACACAGATTTTTAACTCTTCCCTCTACTCTGGTACCTTTCCATCCTCCTTCAAGCATGCAACCATTATACCATTACTCAAAAACAGCAAGCTTGGCCCTACCTGTCCTTCTAACTATCGACTTGTCTCCCTCCTGCCTTTTGCCTCCAAACTCCTTGAACGTCTTGTATTCTCTCGATTGCTACACTTTCTCAACACCTATTCTCTTCTAGACCCTCTACAATCTGGATTCCGCACTGCTCACTCTTCTGAAACAGCCCTCACTAAAATGACCGATGACCTGCACGCTGCCAAAGACAGAGGTCATTACACTCTGCTCATATTACTCGACCTCTCTGCAGCATTTGACACCGTGGACCACCCTCTTCTCCTCCACATTCTCCATACTCTTGGTATTCGTAACAAAGCTCTATCCTGGATCTCCTCTTACCTCTCCCATCGTACTTTCAGTGTCTCTTTAGCTAACACCTCCTCCTCTATCGATCTCTCTGTGGGGGTACCCCAGGGCTCTGTCCTGGGACCCCTTCTCTTTTCTCTTTACACACTCTCTCTAAGTGACCTAATCACATCTTTTGGGTTTAAATATCACCTCTATGCTGACGACACACAAATTTACCTTTCAACCCCTGACCTTACACATGCTATACACACCAAAGTTTCTGAATGTCTCTCTGGAATATCATCCTGGATGACCATCCGCCGACTGAAACTTAACATGGCAAAAACCGAGCTCCTTATACTTCCTCCCAAACCTGGCCCTACTACCTCCTTCCACATTACTGTTGGAAATACGATCATTCACCCAATAGCCCAAGCACGCTGCCTAGGGGTCACACTCGATTCCTCTCTCATATTCTCCTCTCACATTCAAAACATTTCTAAAACTTGTCGCTTTTTCCTCCGCAATATCACAAAGATACGCCCTTTCCTCTGTTACTCGACTGCTAAAACTCTGACTCAGGCCCTCATTCTCTCACATCTCGATTACTGCAACCTGTTGCTGTCCAGCCTCCCTGCCTCTCACCGGTCTCCCCTACAATCTTTCCTAAACGCTGCTGCCAGAATCACTCTACTCTTTCCTAAATCTATCTCCGTGTCTCCCCTCCTGAAATCCCTCTCCGGGCTTCCGATCAAATCCGCATCTCACACTCAATTCTCCTCCTCACTTTTAAAGCTTTACACTCTTCTGCCCCTCCTTACATCTCAGCCCTAATTTTTCGCTATGCGCCATCCTGACTCTTGCGTTCTTCTCAAGGATGTCTTCTTTCTACCCCCTTTGTATCTAAAGCCCTCTCCTGCCTTAAACCTTTCTTACTGACTGCTCCGCATCTCTGGAATGCCCTTCCCCTCAATACCCGACTAGCACCCTCTCTATCCACCTTTAAGACCCACCTTAAGTCACATTTGCTTAAAGAAGCATATGAAAAGCACTGTGGATAATCCTGGACACATGATACATAAAGCTTGGCCCCCTGCAGATGCACTTACTAGAATTCCCTCCTACTGTCTCTATTCATTCCCCTGACTACCAATTACCTTAATGTTACTTTTATGTCTGAAGCACTTATTCCCATGACCTGTTATTTATATTATTTGTTATTTATATGATTACAACATGTATTACTACTGTGAAGCGCTATGTACATTTATGGCACTATATAAATAATGACATACAATACAATCCAATCCCAGGTGGGGTATGCTGATTTACTGAAGTCCCAGAGTTCAACTCTCTACCAGAACCCTAGGTCAACATAACTTCCTTTGAGTTCATCCCAGATAAATAAGGGAAGGAACAAGAACTACTCTGTTAGTGCCATGGAGGAATCTTTACCGGACGTCCAACGCTTGAAAAACAAACCGGCAAGCAGCAGGAACATTCATATGTGTATGCGTTCGGTTGGTGCAGGGCTAAACACTGCGTTTCATCACATTACTAGCGACTTCCTCAAGGGCAAAGATAAATATAAACAGGATCTAATTGCATTTAAGCATAAGAAATTTGCAAGACATGTTAGCGATTACAAAAATAATATGATGTATAAGTGGCACAGAGGGAAGAAGGGTAGTCATACATCTCGTACTGGGAGGGATAACTCCCATACAACTTCCTCTGGAGCAATAACTTCAAACTTTGATTCCTCAGACACTGAAGCACAACGTAATTCACGATCTGATAACAGCTCTGCAGTGTCTTTTTCTTTTTTTAGAGGGGGGTACCCGACCAAAAAAGCGAGGAGGAAAACAAGACAGGGAACAAAGGCAGTTAAGAGACTGCGACACCTTTGGTTACAAACCTCAAAAGAAACCCCATTCACAGTGCTAAATGACGAACTGACTATAATCAACCTTTCAGACATAAGACTTACCGATATTCAAACTAAAGTCCTTCAAAGAGGTCTATCTTTTACCCCTACCTCTCAGATGGATAAATTCGAAGTGATTGAAGATCTTAACATATTCTGCCGCAAACTTCTTTTGCTTAAACACTTTGTTAAACCCCAGGATCCAGGTATGGATCTATCGCTATGTTCCCAATGGGATTTAGGGGATCAACAACATTTGGATGATCTAGTCACTCTATTGGAGGAGCAACAGTTGATTGGCCCTACTCATGCTGATATTTTGTCAAAAACAAAAACCAAAATCTATCTTTTGACCGCCTCTCCAAAGCTGCAAAGAAGTAGAGATTTTTTCAAAACTTGTGATGGATGATATTCAAAAGTTACAAACTGTTCCCGTCACAAGGAATCTCAATAAGTCAGAATGGCTGGCATTTAAAAAACTACGTGAAACTTACCTCCTTGGAAATAAAACCTTCTGATAATGGAGGTAATGTTGTATTGTGGCTCAAAGATATGTACAAGAGGGAGGCGTATAAACAGCTTCCTTGCCCCCTCTGAGTTTAGACGAAACTAGTAGGGTGATGATCTCTTAGTAGATCTCCCTATTTTCTGTTGTATTCAGTACTTTTAACTGTCTTTCTATTTGCTGCAAAGCCTTATTTAAAGGCTATTGAGACTGTTATATCAATCTCAGAATTAATCCCTGTGGCTAATCTCACCGAGTGAACGGAGCCAGCGGTATCCCTGTTTAGGGGAGTGATGTCACCATCAGAGGACCCACGCAACTGCTTATTACAGCTGAGCAGTGACACTTCCGCGTCCAAGCACACAGACTGAGTGAGTGGTTCCTGAGATTATCAGCCTCTTTGATGCAGCGATCTGAAAGCATTTTACTGATATTCCTGTTGTTTCTGCTACATTGTAAGTAGCCTCTGCTGCTTGCGCAATAATTTTATTCATAAACGTACTTAATCATATTGGTATCTTTTTCATCTATAGGTACATCTCGTTGTGGAATTTGAATATAGGACTTGTTCACGTATTTATCCCTCAGGTGTTGATTATCCATGCACCTATGTCTCTGATTTGCGCCTTTTGTATTTTTTTGTACTTTGTATTTCCTTTGGGGTGGTATACACCCATTACATTGTGGCAGCACTCATAGACATCATTGCAACACTATTTTAAATCAGTTTTGCGCATTTGCGCACCTTATACTTTTTTCATATATATATATATATGTATATATATATATATATATATATAGTATATTAACGTAATAAAGAATGATTTAGTCAAGCTAAAAAGGTGGTACGATATGCATTTGCATCAATAAAAAATGTACAAGACATTGGAGAGGTTAATAACCACCCTGTAGCAAGGATCTCACAGTCCGGAATGGAAGTCCCAGGTAATTCAGAGCAAAAAGGTAGCAGTATGAGTAAAATAGCCTTAATCTGACTGAGAGTTTAAAACTATAACTTCATAAATAAAATATATGTCCAATACAAGAATAGCCAAATGATAATAACAATTATACTGGCCCTAAGTATGGTATGCAGCTCAACATGAAGATGGCCATCCCTTGATCCTCGTGAGTAATTGTAGAAGCAGAGATGGTGAGCGTATAAAGTGAATATATATGAGAGAATATATTAGAACACAAAAATGGTGAATATAGAAATAAATAGATAATAAAGGGGTAATTATCTCAAACAGAGGTGGGATATATAACTATACTCACACTGCCATGTGTGAGCCCCTTCCCATCAAATTTCTTCAGTGCATACTGCTGCGGCCAAGTTTATTCGAGCATTTGCCCGTTCTTGGCCGCAGCAGTAGCCTGGCGCGCGCCCGAGAGTGACGGGCGCGCGCCGAAGCAGCGGAAGAGCACCCTCCGATCGGGGCGCTCTCCCTACCGCTGCCGGGTCCGCCGGGTCCCCCGGAACCCCCTGCCGCTGTCCCGCGATCGCGGGACACCAGGGCTCCCTCGGGGAGCCCCTGGACGCGCGTGCAGGGGGCGCACGCTCCCGAAGACGCGTGACCGCGCGTCTATGACGCGCGGCACGCCGAGGGGCGGCCACTAGCAAGCCGGGAAATCTCCCGGCTTGCGGTACCGGCCACACTCTAATAAAGTGTGTCGGTACTGTATAGTATGCCACCTCTAGAAGACAGTCTGTCTTCAAACTTATGATATGAGGTTG
The DNA here is from genome assembly GCF_040206685.1 of Ascaphus truei. Taxonomy (NCBI): domain Eukaryota; kingdom Metazoa; phylum Chordata; class Amphibia; order Anura; family Ascaphidae; genus Ascaphus; species Ascaphus truei. Next base: position 218,143,546 of record NC_134487.1, read on the forward strand.
CTGCTGTATGGCCAAACAGAGCGTCCTGTCAGGGATGTTCCTGACACCTTCCCAGTAGATATAGTGAACATGAATACAGAATTAAAGTGAACACTTTATTACAACAACACAGTAAATGTGGACTTACATATAAAAAAAACTTCTCTCCGGCTCCTGTAGCTGCTTGGAGCCGCCTGGAGTGCTCAGTCGCAGTTCCATCCTGCTTCCTCATCTGACTGCAGGACCGCAACAGGGAGAACTCGTGGGGACTACGTGGCCTTCAGAGTCCAAAAAGATGCACGTACCGACAGGGAACAACGTTTTTCGGAAATACTTTCCTTCGTCAGGTTGAGAATCAGGCACATGGACCAGGACATGAGAGGCAACAACTAATCATGACAGGTCCCCTGTGTGTAGGGTGACCATTTTGTCCCAGCAAAAACCGGGACAAATGTCATGCATGCACAGTAGGTAAGTGCCGATCATGCATGCGCAGTAGCAACTGGCATGTGCCACCTGTGCATGCGCGTGAGCAGCCAGGAAGTGCTGATCGCGCATGCATGGCCAACATAAAAAAACCGGGACAGCACCCCAAAAATTTGGAACAGAGCTCTAAGAGCTCTAAAGACCGGGACAGTACTGGCTATACCAGAACTGTCCTGGCTAAACTGGGACATCTAGTCACCCTACCAGTGTGGCAAATAGGAAACGGCCTCATAGCAAGTGTGCTCAGCTTCATATGTCTGTCCTACAATGATGATGTCACTCGCATCCAATGATATTCACCCAATGCGTTTTGTTATTTATACAGCGACTTCCTCAGCCTTTTGCCCATTACTGTACTATATGTGATGGGGGAGGCGCGTTGTTGGTGGTAGAGGGCGTGGGCAGTAGAGTTCCCATTCATTGCCATTGTGGTAATCTGTACTACCATTTAGGGCAAAGGTAACCACCGTGGAAATCAATAGATGTATTGGCTAGTATTTTTTGTTGTATTGTATTTTACTGTTTATTTTATTTAATTGTGTATTTTTGCTTTTTTACAAAACAAATTTGCAAAAGCGCTATTAGCCCCATTTGGTTATTAGTGCTTTTTGTCCATTTGTGTGTGTGGTGATGGGGGTCCTGGGGGATGGGGAAGAGGAGAGTGGTTAGGCTTACCAGGAGCGTTGTAGGTGTTAATCCCTTCATTACCTTAGCGGTAACAACCGATAAGATAATTAAGGGGTTAACTCATCCCACAACCTTCCCAGAGGCCAACCCATCCTCCCTGGGGCAACTACAGTACACCCTTCATCTACCCCATTAAAAGTCCAGTAAGCCCTTAATTACCTTAGCGGTAGTAACCTTTAAGGTAATTAAAGGGTGTTTTAATGGTTGGACATCAGCCTTTACATGTTGGTAATGAAGAGGAAGAGGAATAGGATGGCCTTCATCCTGGCAGAGGCAAGTAAAGCATTTTTTTAATTTACTTTGTAATGTATTTTACTGTATGTATTTGACTTTATTTGAATGGGCAAAAGTGCTAATAGCCATATTTGGCTAATAAGGGCATTTGCCCATTATTTGTGGGGGTGTGGTTTGTTGGAGAAAGGAAGGGATTAACCCCTCCCACATAACCACCCCCCCTTGGGAAACTCACCCACCCATCTACCCCCAATAAACCATGTACTATGGTTTAATTCCTTCATTCCTCAATGCACTCGGGCAGAAAACAGTCACAAACCTCAATACACCCGGGTATACCCGAATTCGTGGGACTAGCCGAGCTCGAATAAAGTGTGTCGCCAGTGTAGTGTCACGCTGCGCCCACCACAAACAGGACTAGACCGCGGGGCTGAGGTGGGGATGTATATAACCGCCGCCTTACAACCACGGAACCAGGTTCGGAATGCGTAGTTGGAGTCGTGGAGCTGGGTCGGGGTAGGAGAGTTTGGGGAAGCCGTGGTACTTGCCGTGATCCGGGGATGGAGAGAGAAGAATAGTCGTTATCCGAAGCCGTGATCGAGGAGAGGAGAGAGCGGGGGTCCAATAACAAGCCGAAGTTCAGGGGTAGAGTAGAGACAGGTCCAGGTACAAGCAGGTGTCACAACACGAGTCAGGCAAGGCACAGGAACAGACAAGATCCAAGAAGCAGCGAGCACAGCACAACAGTGTTTATGTTCAGCAAAGTGAAAGTGAAACAGGAAGGCATTTAAAGGGGAAAGCACCAATCAGGAACTAGCAGATGATGACCTCACACACAAGCCACGAGCCGATAGGGTGTGACACAGCTGATGCTGCTATTTATCATTGTCGTGCGGTGTGCGTGCTTCCGAGGAGTGCGACGCAGAGTGGGTGCCGTGGTGATGCTGCGGGAGCGCGCCTCCGCGGATGAAGCATTGAGCATCTGCGTGCGCACAGATAGCTGTCTGTGAATGCCAGAGGTACAGCCGCGTGACGCGTGCTGGGGGCGGAGCCTGGCGGCGATCCTGACAGTACCCCCCTGTAACAGGGGACTTATCCCTGTTCACAAATGTGCCTCTAATCCAGCAGTGTGGTGGTTAACTGCTGGTAGGCAATTAACTAACACCACCTGGCTGATTGCAGGTGGCAGAAAAAGCCTGCCTTTGAGACAGGAAGAGAGACTCCTTAGCTCACACCTGAGCTGAACTAGGAGACAGAGTAGAGATTCCTTAGTCCACAACTGGGCTGAACCAAGGAAGGACAGAAGTCTTGAGTGACAAGCTGACCACAAGACAAAGGGGACAAGATTATAAACTTGGAGCCTGATATTGCCTGTGCACACAAGGGTGCGGTTCCAAGAGAGCAGAGAAGCTTCCCCTACAGCAGCCCAGCTAACAGATAAGACTTTTCGTATAAGACTATTATCTATGTCTATGTGTATTGATAACTGTCTCCATGATTTGGGGCTGGTAAATAGCTTAGCTAACCAACCCAGTCAGAGAGGGCTGAGCTACATATGTAGATAGTCTCCAAAGCAGAGATAGGTTTTTTTTGTTTGGCTTATTCTCTTATGTTGATTTTTTGCTGTGTTTAAAGTGACAGGCACATAATTAATTTCACCTTAAAACAGTCTCCATTGTGTACCTCTGCACATGTCCTCCTACGTATGGTGTCAGAAGTTTGGGATGAGAGGTGGCCTTTGAAGTTAAAAGTGCCGGAGATTTCCTGTGGAATTTTTTTTTTGTGCTTTTTGCCTACAAACAGCCTGAGCAACATAAACAATCACATGCAGCAGAGATCAGAGTTAAAGCGACACACCCAGGCAGGAAATTTACACTGCACTGAAACTCACAAAACCACAGATGGACTCTTTTTCCCAATCCCAAGAGGAGAGAGAGAGAGACTACTGAAGCAGGTAAACCTTATTTGCCTATCCCAATAAAGTGTAATATGGTCATTGAAATAGGGCTTTTGCCTTCCAGCCGTAGTCAGGGTTCAAGAAGTGAGTTAGCCCTTAAAAGGAATAGGCGTTTGTTGTTTTTAAATGTTTCACTGAAGCAGTGAATACAGATGGTGACCCCAAGAAGTACTGATTCTGCAAATAAAGGTTGCAACACAGCATAGGACTACCAGCTGTGAATGGAGTATATGCAGAAAAGTGTGAAAATTGATGCAAGACTGTGCTGAAGCAGGGGAATTTTCAGCAAACAAATGCTGAGTGTAAAAGTGCCCTACCGGGGAAAAGGGATTGCTGAACTGTGTAAAAGAAATATTCCACTGCAAAGAATGTTTTTTTTTTCTGCAAGTAAAAAAAGTCTGCCTATGTATCTTGGGAGTAAAACAGGCACCCAAAGTCTGAAGAGTGAATGCCATAATACCCAAAGATGAGACTGAAAATTACTGAACTCAAGCAGAAAACCAAATTCAGTTGCTGAAGCGGAGGGATTGAACATAGCCAGTAAATGGTTTAAAGCAAATGCCTTTGCTAAAGCCAGAAAATGGGCAGCTATCAAGCATTGTATTTAAAGAAATAGAACCCTGGGAATTTCAAATGGCCACCCAGCTGAAGTCAAATACAGACTCTGTAAAAATAGGGAAAAAAAGTTGTTCCTGGTGTAAAGAACCCCACCACACGGAGCAGTGTCCCTTCAGGCCTTATTCAGATGTTGAGAATGAATGCATGTACAGGAATGTTAATGTTGTAAAACTTACCCAAGGGAAGGAAAAGTCTACAGAGAGGCCTGTGAGAGCTATGACCTCTACAAGAAAAATATGCCCACCTGTAGGACTACAACTATTTGGGGTTCTAGCAAATACAGTGACAATAGCTGCAATAGCACCTCCTGAGGTCAGGAAGAAAAATATACCTGATAACCCCAAAATGGAGGACAAAATACAGCGTTCCTGTAATGAACCCTACCCCACGGAAGAGTGGTCCTTCCAGTCCGATGAGGAGGAAGACATCTCTTATGGGGAACCCAAACCGTGTCACACCCACAAAACACCCCAAGAATGGTGGGGGTGCCTGAACTCGGTACGAACCGAAAAGACCGCTCACTATGATGACGAATATGATCGGCAGGAGAAAGAGCGGGAGCAGTGGATCACCGAATATTTCCGTCAGCTATTACAGTTGCAAGAAATGCCAGGTGGATCCAGTGACGCTGCTAAAATTTCAAATGAAGATGGAGACCCCAGTATCCCTGAGGGGACGGTGTCATCCAAAACAAAAAGGCGAAAAAAGAAAAAGAAAAGCGGTTCTTCACTTACCGTGGAAGGAACAGACACATCTGCAGATCTTGCAGAGGAAAAGGGGTTCCAAAATGCCCTGCAGCCTAGAAAAAATGGAGGAGTCGTCCCACGGATGACCGAATATCCAGAGGGCCCAAGGCAGAAGTCGTGTACCCCAAAGAAGTGTCTGTCCGGTGCTAATAGTGAAAAAACCTCAACCAACCATCCCAGGGAAGTGGAGCCGGAACTGGTGAGTGACGATCCCTTGACCAGCCCTGGGGATGCCCTGAAGGTTGCCAGGCATGACTGTGATCGGCTACGGAAAATAACGTGCAGCTACAGAAAGATGTGCTCACAATGTACTCTTTGGCCAGGACAGAATTGGATGATCTAAAGACTGAGCTAGATACTGCAAACTCTACTATTACCGCCATGGACGAAAAGCAGAGCCAATCTGATAAAATGATGGCTAAGCTGAAGCGGAAGTATGAGGAGGCACTGAAGCAGATGACAGTCTTTCAGCAAGAGATGCACACTCTTTGCATAGAGCTGAATGTCTCACAACAGGAGATCAACAGTGTCCGCACAGAGGTAGACGTATCTCAGAAGGAGGTTCATACACTCCACAGAGCACTGGATGCCTCACATCATGAGATCAACAGCTGCCGCACAGAACTGGAATTCTCCAGAAAGGAACTTCACAGTCTCACTGAGGAGCTGGACATTTCAAAGAAAACTATCCTACATCTTAACTTAGATCTCAAAGTCTCTCAGAAGGAGTTTTAGAACCTAAACCTGGAGATGGAAGTCTCACGCCAGGAGACAGCCCGCCTCCAAGAAGATGTACAAAAATTTAAGGTGGACTGCAAGGAGGGCCTGAATAGTACAGAGACTGAAAAAAGAGAAAATTTAAGATTAAAAAAAGAAAATTCTGAGTTGACAGAACACGTCAAGGGAAAGAATGAAATGCTGCACGAGCTTAAAGAAATAAATAAACTTTTGGAAGATGAAAAGTTTGAAGCAGAGCACCGACTACAGACCCAACTGAAGGTCTGCGTACGCACCTCCAGTATGCTGAGGAGAAGCAGCAAACGCTGCAGGAAGAAAAGCTGCAGGCTGCTAAAGAGGTACAAGCGCTGCAGGAACATCTGAATACCCAGTACGTCCCCACAGAGCAGTATGAGGAGCTAAAGGCCACGCTGCATGTCTTCAGAGCATCATTGGAGGCGGAGCTTCGATACCAGGTGACTCTGTATGAGAGGGAGCGAGAGAAGGCTCAGAAACTGGAGCAAGAGCTGGAGAGACAGAGAGGCTGTTCCATTCCCTTGAGTCAGTACACCAAGGAGAAAACAGACGCAGCGGCAACCTTGACGACAAAAATTACAGAGCTCCAGAATATGAAGGAGACACTGATACAGACTCAGAGAAAGCAAAGTGTGCAGATAAATTCCCTGAGAAGAGACTTGCAAGATGCACTCAAACAGATTGAGACTCTGCAATAACTTACAGATTCCTCCAATACGGAAAAAGGTATTGGCTCTGCCCAAGCACCTGTATCCCACAGTAACTAATGCCCGTGAGGACAAGGGTACAGTGAGAGTTGGGGACTCCACGCACCTTCAAGACAAGATTACAAAGTTTGAGCCACCTAAGAAAGCACTAGCCAAACCTACAGCTGCCCAACAGGCAACAAACCGAGGTAAGAGTGCAGAATCAAAGCCAGAAGTATTCTTATCTGAGGAAGCTGAAAGATAGGACGTTCTCTGGACAGGGAGGTGGAGGTGCAACTCAGTCCCAAAGAAGCTGAACTGGCGACTCCGTTGTGTGGAGGAGGTGCAGAAATATCGCTTCAAGAGCGGAAAACTCTAAGGGCTAGTCCTAACTGCTCTACAACTGTTGCCATACAGTTTGTCTAAAAAAAGAGGAGTGCCCGACGCAATGGAAATCTCATGACCGCGCACTCGGTAAAAAGACTTTACTTGGAAAAAGTCCTCCTCGAGCGACTGAGGAGTGCTGATCTCAAGCACCTTCGGGAGGAGACAAAAATAAACTGGAGAAAGGGCTCCAATCCCAGCGGGACAGAGGGTTCTCTTCCTCCATCCACTCTCATTCAAGTCACAGAAAGATCTCGAATGAGAGTGGAAGGATGGGCTTTGGCCGTGGTAAGCCCGAGCTTTCCACAAACAGGGGAGGTATGTAACAGGGGACTTATCCCTGTTCACAAATGTGCCTCTAATCCAGCAGTGTGGTGGTTAACTGCTGGTAGGCAATTAACTAACACCACCTGGCTGATTGCAGGTGGTAGAAAAAGCCTGCCTATGAGACAGGAAGAGAGACTCCTTAGCTCACACCTGAGCTGCACTAGGAGACAGAGTAGAGATTCCTTAGTCTACAACTGGGCTGAACCAAGGAAGGACAGATGTCTTGAGCGACAAGCTGACCACAAGACAAAGGCGACAAGATTCTAAACTTGGAGCCTGATATTGCCTGTGCACACAAGGGTGCGGTTCCAAGAGAGCAGAGAAGCTTCCCCTACAGCAGCCCAGCTAACAAATAAGACTTTTCGTATAAGACTATTATCTATGTCTATGTGTATTGATAAATGTCTCCATGATTTGGGGCTGGAAAATAGCTTAGCTAACCAACGCAATCAGAGAGGGCTGAGCTACATATGTAGATAGTCTTCAAAGCAGAGATAGATTTTTTTGTTTGACTTATTCTCTTATGTTGATTTTTTGCTGTGTTTTTAAAGAGACAGGCACAATAAAGCCTTGTTTTAATTTCACCTTAAAACAGTCTCCATTGTGTACCTATGCACATGTCCTCCTACACCCCCCCTTCAGGGGAGACCTCCGGACGACCCAGGGCAGGCTTCAAAAAGTATCTGTGATGAAAAGCCCTGACCAATCTGGAAGCGTGTACCTGTTCCCGAGGAATCCATTCACGTTCCTCTGGACCAAAACCCCTCCAATGAACGAGGTATTGCATTTTCCCCCTTGATACTCTGAAGACGAGGATTGTCTGCACCTCAAACTCCTGTTGACCCTCCACAAGAACAGGCTGAGGTAGCAAGTCTTGAATGGATGATTGGGGATCCTGGATAAAGGGTTTCAAAAGAGAAATGTGAAAAGCGGAAGGAATCTTCATGGATGCCGGCAATTTAAGCCGGTAGGTGACAGGGTTGACCCTCTCCATTATGACGAATGGGCCAATGAATCTGGGTGCCAATTTGGGTGAAGAGACCTTGAGACGAATATTCTTCGTTGAAAGCCAGACTTTAACAGACACTGATTATCAATTGAATCACACTGTCACGTATATCGTATAATTATTTAATTATTTAATATTCACTTATTTTTTGAGAAGCGCCCGGTTTTTATCTTTTGTTTTTGTCTCAGGTTCCCCTGAATCTTCTCCCAAGCGTCCTGGAGGCACTGGATTCTGTCCTCGGCGGCGGGAACTCCCGAGCTGGAGACTGTGGAAGGAAAGGCCGAGGGATGAAATCCATAATTCGTGAAAAAGGGGGACTGTTGAGTGGACTCATTTCTAAGATTATTATGTGAAAATTCTGCCCATGGGAGGAGATCAGACCAATTGTCCTGTGAATCCGAGACAAAACAGCGAATGAACTGTTCTAAAGACTGATTGGTTCTTTCCGTTTGTCCATTCGTTTGTGGGTGGTACCAAGTGGAGAAATGAAGTGAAATGCCCAGACGTTGGCAGAAGGCTCTCCAGAATCTGGAGATAAATTGCGAGCCTCGGTCCGAGACTATGACTTGTGGAGCACAGTGGAGTCTGAAAATCTCCTTGACGAAGAGTTTTGAGAGTTTAGACGCGCTGGAAAAACCTTTAAGTGGGATGAAATGCGCCTGTTTAGAAAAGCGATCCACGACCACCAGTATGGTGTTCATCCCTTTAGAGCTGGGTAACTCCACGATAAAATCCACGGAGAGATGTGTCCATGGACGATCTGGAATTGGTAGTGGTTGAAGAAGGCCTGCCGGCCTATTGCGAGGCATTTTATTCTGAGCGCATATGGCACATGAAGCCACAAATCTTTTAATGTCTTTGAGCATGCCTGGCCACCAGAAGGTGCACTCCAACAAGTCGATTGTTCTCCTGGTGCCAGGTTGACCAGCGGTCCTGGAAGCACTTTCCTATGGAAGTTGGTGGGAGTGAACAGACGTCCTTCTGGATCCTTGAGGCCTACAGGGATGTTACGTTGAGCCCTGGTAATGTGTGGTAAGACAAAATACAATGCGGGAGGAAGTATAGTCTGTTGACGATCCTTTGCTCTGTCCTCGACCTGGAATTGTCTGGATAGTGCATCGGCTTTTATGTTTTTGGAACCAGGAATATATGATATAAGAAAGTTAAAACGGGTGAAAAAGAGGGACCACCGTGCATTTCGTGACCCCAAACGACGTGCACCTTCAATGTAGAGTAGATTCTTGTGGTCAGTCAGGATAGTGACCGGTGTCTCAGTACCCTCGAGAAGGTGTCGCCATTCTTCTAAGGCCAACTTTATTGCGAGGAGTTTGCGGTTTCCTACATCGTAGTTTCTCTACGAAGATTTTTTTTGGGAAAAAAAACGCACATGGATGCAGGCGGGCCTGCGGGTTTTTCCTCTGAGACAGTATTGCCCCAACTCCTACATCGGAGGCGTCCACTTCCAGCGTGAAAGGTAAGCCTGGATCTGGGTGTACCAAGATGGGAGCAGAAGAAAAGGCTTTCTTTAATTTTTCAAACACTCTGGTGGCTTCGGGAGACCAGTGTGTTGGATCCGCCCCTTTTTGGGTTAAAGCCGTAATGGGTGCCACTATAGAGGAGAAGTTTTGAATAAACCACCGATAGTAATTTGCGAACCCAAGAAATCTTTGTACGGCTTTAAGAGATAATGGACACGGCCAGTCCGTAACTGCTTTGACCTTGTCAGGATCCATGGCGAGTCCGGTGTCCGAAATAATGTAACCGAGGAAGGAGGTTGAAGACTGATGAAAGTGGCATTTCTCCAGTTTGGCAAAGAGCTTATTCTCCCGTAGCCTTTGAAGAACTTGTTTAACATGTACTGGATGTCCCTGAATGTTTTTGGAGTAGATCAAAATGTCATCCAGCCACACGATTACATGTTGGTCTAACTCGGTACTTGTAGTGCCCATCGCGAGTATTGAAGGCCGTCTTCCACTCGTCCCCCTGACGAATCCTTACCAAGTTGTAGGCCCCACGTAGATCCAACTTGGTAAAGATGTTGGCGCCCTGTAGCCTATCGAACAGTTCGGAGATTAACGGGAGAGAATAACGATTCTTTACGGTAATCTTGTTGAGGCTGCGATAGTCTATACAAGGACGGAGCGGGCCATCCTTCTTTTTTACAAAAAAGAAGCCTGCGCCAGCAGGTGAGGAAGATTTTCGAATAAAACCCCTCTGAAGATTCTCCTGAATGTAGTCTTTCATAGCTTTAGTCTCAGGCCGAGACAGTGCATAGGAGCAACCTCTAGGCGGAATGGCACCGGGCAACAAATCGATGGGGCAGTCATACGGGTGATGCGGTGGAAGTTCCTCTGCTTGTTGTTTGTTGAACACATCCCGGAAGTCTTTGTATTCTACTGGAAGTTGTACTCTGTCTGGATCTCCCACCAAAGCCTTGGAAGGGGGTAAGCAATGCTTCTGACATTGAGGGCTCCATTGGTAAGGCAAAGACTCCATCCAGTCAATTAGGGGGTTGTGTGTCTGCAGCCACGAAGCCCAAGATGACGTCTGCTGAGGGGGTATGGATGGCGTCCAATTGTATAGTCTCAGAGTGAGACTCCCGGTCAATATCTGTATGGGTACCGTCTGAAGGGAGATGAACGCGGGTTGCAGCGGACGGCCATCTATCACTTCGAGACCCACGGGACGATCCTTAAGTACCAAGGGTATTCGGTGTCTCTCCACAAATCCTAGGTCAATAAAGTTTCCCCCCGACCCAGAGTCCAGAAAGCCCTGTGTCGTGACTCGGAAGGTCTCTCTGGATATGGTGATGGGGAGGTTCATCCTAGTGGAAGGTTGCAAGGGCGGTAAGGATGCGGTGCCCAGCGTGATCCTCCCGACTCTTACTGGGCTGTGGTGTTTTCCCAATCTCAGCGGGCAGGTAGCCAGTAGGTGCCCATTGTTCCCGCAGTATAGGCATAGGCCTGCGCGTCGTCTGTGCTGCCTCTCACCAAACGAAAGCCTGGATACCTTATTGTCGTCTGCCCTTCTCCATTCTTCTCTCCTGAAGACGCAGATCCATGCGGATGCAAAGAGCCACCAGGTCTTCAAGTCTTCCGGGACGGTCCTGGGATGCCAACTTGTCTTTGAGACGCTCGGACAACCCCTGCCAGAATACTGCCGACAGGACCTCGTCATTCCAGTCGGTCTCAGAGGCGACAGTCCGGAACTCCAGCGCATAGCGGGCCACAGTACGGTCCCCCTGAGAAATGTTGAGAAGGGTAGAAGCGGCATTCACCTAGCGACCAGGTGTGTCGTAGACCCTCTGGAACTCAGCGGTGAAGAGATTGATATCGGAGGTCAGGTCTGGTCGTAGCTCCCAGATCGGAGAGGCCCAGGCCAGGGCATCGTCTGTCAGAAGGGAAATGATGAATGCCACTTTCGAGCGTTGGGAGAAAAAATGAGAAGGAAGCAGTTCGAACTGTATTGAACATTGGTTCAGGAATCCCCGACAACCCAAAGGATCACCAGCATAGCGGTTAGGGGTAGGTAATCGTGGTTCAAAAGTCGGGGCCACTGGAGTGGAAATAGGTATAGATGCTGCGGAGTTAATAGTAGAGGCAGAAAGAACCCTGACCCTGTCAGATAGGGCGGCTAGGTCTTGCTTAAGGTGATCTAGCAGTTTGTCCCTTTGAGCACAGGATCCAATGATCTCCTGAAACCATCCGTCATAATGTAAGACTTCGGGGAACACCTCTCCTAAAGAGGGTTCCTCCCTTGCCGCAACACACCCGGTGCTCCCCGGCCCCACAGACCTACCACCGCGAGCGGGACCCTTCTCCTGCCTCCCTGGTTCCCGCGGTTGCCTCAGGACGCACGCATGCGTGCGTACACACAGGGACTTCTCTGCCCTCTCGCGGGATGAACTCCCATCCCCTGCTCAGGCCGCGCGCACCTCCTTCCACTTCACTCCCCGCGGTGGAGGATGAAACCGCGCATGTGCGCGCACGAACCAGGACTGTTACGTCCTCCCACAGGAGTAGTTCCCGCCCCCAGCTGAGGCCGCGCGTTCCTCTTCCGTGCGGTGCACACGCCTGATGCGCGTGCACCGCCCACAAGCCTCGCATCTAGCACAGCTGTGGCAATCTTGTCCCCACCAATCCCTATCTTCCCTGGGGCCGCTCCCTCATCACTCCCCCTCTCCCTATTGGTTCTTCCTCCTATTTATACCTTGCACAGTCATTTCTTCTTTGGCTGAGCATAGCTTTGTGTGACCTGTGTTACCCACGGTCGTGCCTGCCTCAGGTACTTGTCTCTTTGTCTTTTCTAGTGATCCCTTGTGTACCGAACCGGCTTGGCTGTGGACCCGCTCTGGACTTCGACCCTTGGCCTGCACCCTGACTTCCTGGACTCCCCGAACCCCTTTACCTCGGCTTGCAGATTCCGACCTGCCTCCCGGCTCTGGCCCCCAGGCTCTCGGTACCACCTATCTTCTGGAACCTCCCTTCTCGTCTGGCGAGTATCTTACTCTATCTTATACTCCCAGACGGTTCCAGACGCCTATTTTCCACTTTCCAGGCGTATCCCCGTAGCTGTGGGTGCAGTTGTTACCCATCTCACCTCAGTTTCGGGGTCCCTCCTTGTCCGTGGTGAGCACAGAGTTCCACATAATTGTCCAATCGATGACCCACCTAAGCGGAGTCCATGTTTGTGTGGCTGAACACACTGCTGCGCCCACCACAAACAGGACTAGACCGCGGGGCTGAGGTGGGGATGTATATAACCGCCGCCCTACAACCACGGAGCCACGTCCAGAATGCGTAGTCAGAGTCGTGGAGCTGGGTCGGGGTAGGAGAGTTTGGGGAAGCCGTGGTACTTGCCGTGATCCGGGGTTGGAGAGAGAAGAATAGTCGTTATCCGAAGCCGTGATCGAAGAGAGGAGAGAGCGGGGGTCCAATAACAAGCCGAAGTCCAGGGGTAGAGAAGAGACAGGTCCAGGTACAAGCAGGGGTCACAACACGAGTCAGGCAAGGCACAGGAACAGACAAGATCCAAGAAGCAGCAAGCACAGCACAACAGTGTTTATGTTCAGCAAAGTGAAAGTGAAACAGGAAAGCATTTAAAGGGGAAAGCACCAATCAGGAACTAGCAGATGATGACCTCACACACAAGCCACGAGCCGATAGGGTAGTGCAGGATTGGCTGCTGGTGTAACACAGCTGCTGCTGCTAGTGTTCGTTGGCGTGCAGCGTGCGCGTGTACGAGGAGTGCGACGCAGAGTGGGTGCCGTGGTGATGCTGCGGGAGCGCGTCTCCGCGGATGAATCATTGCGCAGCTGCGTGACCACAGATAGCGGTCTGTGAATGCCAGTGGTACAGCCGTGTGACGCGTGCTGGGGGCGGAGCCTGGCGGCGATCCTGACACTTGGGCTGCTATTATATTAATTCTCCCGGGTCACGTGACCTGGGAGAATATAACTTGACAGAGATACCAGCACCCAATACCGGGGCCTGTAACTTTGAAAGCAGGGGACACCTGGGGCTGATATTAATGTGGTTCAGCTCCAGAGATCCCCTGATTCAATACTATGTTAATAAAATGAAATAAGAGCAACCTGGACGCCTGTTAGAGGTGTGCAGAGATTGTGACTGATTCTGTCTACTCACTGCTCATTTCTTCCAGCTTGATGCAGCCCGGTAGGACAAACACAGTGGGAGTCCCATTCAGAAGCAGGGACCCCTACTTTGTTAATGCTAATGGGCAATTAGTCCATGACTATGAGACAAACCATCTGGCAGCATCGGTATTTCAAACTTAAAATGTTATTAGATCTTAATCTAAATCCAAATAATAGATTAAGATACCCTGGTCAAACAAATGACACAAAAACATGACACTTTTTCAACATTTGTGTACCCATAAATGATTCAATATTCAATATCCATGTTTAGAAAAGTATTTTAACCTTTCGATTCAGTACCTGGTGGCACCCCCTTGAGCAGCAATGAGTTCAACTAAGCATTTTCTGTAACTGCTGGTCAGTCTCTCACTTCGGTTTTGAGGACTTTTGGCCCCATCCTAATTAAAGAACTGCTTCAACTCTGTGACATTTGAAGGTTTCCTTGTATGGACAGCTCGCATGATCCTGTCACAAAGTTTCAATGTGGTTTGGATTCGGACATTGAGTAGGCCATTCTAAAACACGGAATTTATTCTTCTGCAGCCATTCTTTTGTAGATCTGCTTGTATGCTTATGATCATTGTCTTGCTGCATGACCCACTTTCGCTTTAGCTTCAGCTTCAGCTTCAGCTCATGGATGGATGGCCTGACATATCCTCTAGAATCTTCAGACACAATGCAGAATTCATGGTTTTGTCAATGATGGCAAACCGTCCAGGTCCTGAGGCAGTAAAGCAGCCCCAGACCATCATGCTCCCACAATCATGCTTGAAAGTTGGGATGAAGTTCTGCTGTTCAAACGTAGTGTTCGGTTTTCGCCAAACATAACGTTTCTCTTGAGTCCAAAAAGTTCTACCTTTGACTCGTCTGTCAAGAGAAGCTTGTTCCAGAAGTCTTTTAGATCATCTATGTGCTCTTTGGCAAACTTGAGATGGGCAGCAATGTTCTTTTTAGAGAGCAGTGGTTTCCTTCTGGTTATCCTTCCATGAACAACATTCTTTTTCAGTCTTTTTCTGATAGTGTAGTCATGAACAATTACATTAGCCAAGGCAACAGTGGCCTGCAGATCCGTGGATGTTACTCTTGGGTTCTCTGCAACTTCCTGGATAATTTGCTGGTTTGTTCTTTAGAGAGATTTTAGTAGGACAACCTCTCCTGGGTAGAGTGAGTGTGGTCTTAAATTTTCTCCATTTGTAGTCTGTCTGTCAGTGGATTGGTAGACTGATGAACATGAATGACTGCTTTTCTAAGTCCTCAGCGATTTCTTTTGACTGTTTCTACACACCTGTATGGCGAAGACCAAACGCACAATTTTTCTGAACTTTACATAGGATGAGGCCTGCCAAACTCATACTGAATATCTACATAATTACTTAAACACCTGATTTTAATTACTCCTTTAATTTAGCTGATAAAACCAGGGGTTCTATTACTTTTGCACAGAATCTGACTCTTAATTACTCATTGTTTGTCTAATTCATACTGTACATCATTTTGTTTCTAAAGACATGAATTGGTTAATATATACCCTATTAGATATTTAAGAACAGACTGGTTTTGATTCAAGAAGGTTATCATGGAAAAACTATGACATTTCACAGAGTTTTCTGGCTGCTATATATACATATATTTCAAGTCATTCATATTTAAATTCCCTAATAGAAACAAAAAAATTCAACATTCCTACCTAAATATTTATTATATTGAGTGATATTTAATCTTTAACCAGAAAGGAAATACAGCAAAACTTCAGATCAGTTTGACTCGTGTGCATGGTTAACCATTAAAGAAGCAATTAATTTTTTTTTAAACATTCAAAGTATTGTTTTCATTTAATAAATAGTGGACACAGTGGTAATTAGATCCTGTCCAACTTTCCCTTCAGCTTTTAATTACTGTAAGTAGCTATCATTACTAAGTTAAGATTCGCTGCTGGTAGATACTGGACATGAATACTAATGCACCCTAAAAAGGCTAATTGGTTGTTGCTGCTGCTAGAATTTTTATTATGGGCATCTATTTCCATAAATATAAATTATTTTGCTTAATACTTGCTGTTTAACTATTAGTATGCCTCATCTACACCTCTCTAATGTGAGCTAGTGTAACTTTAGAGAAAGTTGGATACAGAAAACTGGAGAACTAGAGAATACTCAAATAAAGTGTATAGACTCAGAGATCCCAGTTTAGTGAAATATCAAATCCGCTCATGTCCCATACAGTATGGCATACTGTATATACAGTATACGAAAATATGTGGAGTTGGCCTTTTAGAGTATTTCCACCCAGTTCACCAAGTTTGCAACTTTTTGGGTGCAATTTATTTAATTGATATTATGTTGTTTTATGCCTTCCCATGGGGGAGATGTAGATGATGATCACAACATGTGAAAAGAGAAGAAAGAAAACAACATACAGTAGTTTAATACTGTATAATAAAGGGATTATATACAGTATCCTCAGACTATGTAGTGATTTGAATGCCTCAGAAGGTCAGATGACCAGTAAGTGAAGTGAAAATATGCACATTTAATAAAATAAACAATTTAAAAACAATGTAGACAACGTGTTTGTTGAGCAGGTAGTGGTCCAATTTGCAAAATCCAGTGGAATCCTACAGTACTTACAGAATGCAGGTAGGACATGCGCATGTAGATGAAATGTCATCTCAAAGAATGGTAGTTCAGTTTCTTATTAAGAGTTTCTATTTGGGGTCTGGGATATGTATTTATTTGACCATTTAAAGGAACTCAAGAATGTTTTTGAATTCATCCACAAACTTTGGATTCCCTAGATTCTTTAGACTACATTTCCTGACCCTGTTAGAATGTACTGTAGTCACATTTTTTATTTTAATTTTGTGTTTGTAAGCTAGGTCTTCAATTAGGGGTTTTTGGTACCCAATCTTTTTTGAATTGGGGCGACATTAATGTTGAGGTTGAGTGCAAATATAATTAAGAAGATTTGGAGATGATATAAAAAAATGTCAAGGTTGTTACGTTTATAATCAGAGTTCAGTTTATTCATATTTTCAGTATTTCTATCTCTAATGTTTTCTTTTTTTTTTTCTTTTAAGGTTTTCATCCTCCTTTGGAGGTTTGGTCTGGAGTTTTGCAGACTAGCCTGTCCACTGGCCCTACAAGAACCCATCATGTATTCATTTGGACTTTATGAGTAATCGGGCCAGGATTTTATGGTTTGTACTAAGAAGTCAAGGTGGGATCAAGATTTAAGCACATTGATGTTTTTGTTAACACATGCAGGCAGGGATGATTTTATATGTTTACACTTTATTTGGCAATGTTTAAGGGAGTTGCATATGATGCAGAGGGATCAAAATTCAGGGGATATCAATTAGGCATTTTTTTAAAAAGTAGGCAATGAAGGTTTATTTAGGAATGATGAGGTACACTACAGTACATATGTCCTAAATTGGGGTTGATATTTGTATTAGGTTTTTTAGGATTGTTTGGAATGGGTTCTGTACATTTGGGGGGCACTTAAGGCAATTTAAGGTAATAAATATCCCTGCTTTAGAGTATTTGATGGCTGCCAAAATAGATCCGAGGCTGGAGTAGGGGCAATTTCCTAGTGGTTTTGTTAGTGCACCCGGCTAGGTGGTGTTTGCCAAATAAGAGCCAGAATGCTTGATTAGTTATTATGGGTGAATGTGGAAGTTTGCGTGACTGTGTTGGTAGGTAGGGGTTCATATTTAAACAGTAAGGTAATTGGGATAAGTGGTTACAGATACTGGCAAGCCTGTGTTATATTTATATTTGTGCTCATTGATTGACAATAGAGTATTGCCTTATTTTAACCCAACATTGATGTGTTTGCTGTAAGTTGCTTGGGCATTGTGTATCATGAGTGAAGATGTAGAATACTCCCATAAACCCATACCAGAGGCATTTTTTCCCAGCTCTGGCAAGAGGCCCAAATCTAATTTGTGTTTGAATAACTTTAATTGTATACGTGCCTGAGCTATGATATGTAAGGGCCTTGGGATACAATTCTTCCAAAGAATCAGAAGTCCAGCTGATCCATTTAAAGGTACTGTGGTAAACATATAAAACAAAGTCTACAGTATTCATTTGTGATCTCATAGCTCTGTAGGAAACAGAGATTCAATACACTGTAATTCTGAACAGGATAGTTCACCAGCTGGAATTAGGGCTGAAATGTTTAAATAATTGTATAGTTTCTGCATGACAAGGGGAGAAAGAAAATCAAACTACATGAGGAAGCTGCTTGGTGTCTAAATACTCTAATTAGAGCAGCTTGATTAACACATTTGTAACATGTATCATGGGTGCAAGCAGAAGCAAGACATTTCAAAGACAAAATTCACGTGTAATGTTCACAGCTACGACAGCTCACGCTCATACAGTAGATTTATGAGAAAAATATCAAGACCACTTACTTAAAACTTTGAATTTAAATTTCTCAAACCAACTCACTGTAATATTGTAAATAAATATAAAATACGTCTCCTTAGAACCTTGTTATCAAATATTTATAGGTGTAAATGCAGTGTTGGCTAATACTGTCCTCAAAGTAGTAATTACAGTATGTGTAAGACTCCTTGTGCCTGATTTTTTAGAGCTGGATGCAATTGTGCACACCATAATTAATAAGGCAAAACCACCCTCTACCATAACAATAAACATCAAATTATATATATGTAACCTTTTTGTGAACCGACGACCCACCCAATCTCACATTGGCCCCTCGTGGTCTAACCGGTCCCTTTCCCTGCAACACACCTGCTCCTAAAGGGTTACTGGTACTGCCTAACACCTGTGGCTCCAGGAGATCTGAGCCTCCGCTAGCTGGGAGCCTGGGGAAACCCTTAACGTTACCTGGTGCAGCGCCTCCACTTACCCAGGATCCCCCGTTAGGAAAGATAGCCCTGGGTAAGAAATACAATAACACACGTAGATGATAAACCAAACTAACACTTTACTTAACACACACACATAACCTCATTACATAACATAACATAACATGACATCACCTGATGCTCTACCCGCATCACCTCAGCCCAATGTCTGGTGTTCCCCACCCAGTGTCCTGTGATGCCCCACACCCAATGTCTCGTACTCCTACGAAAGGTCGTGGGTGACTGCGCAGTCACTATATTAAGCTAGGGCCCAGTTGGTGCACTTAGAATACTTGAGATACCTTCCGAGCACTCCGATGCTCAGGACCGCCACACACTTCTCAAAGGGTCAGACGTCCGTCTGATCCTTATTCAGGTACTTCCGCCGTGGACCCCAACGAGGGTCCCACCGCTTCCCGGGAACTCCAACCGGATCACGGCAACACCAACCGCATGGGAACAGCAACCGCAGCTATTCGCTTTCTATCACAACTACTTCTAGAGTGACAGCAACCCTAACCTAGGGCCTGTCCCTGAGTAACCGCAACCTGGGGTGGCTTGGGGAAAACTCCTAGGGCCTGTGGACAATAACCTGCCCCCCTTCCCCTAGCTACCCAGTCCTATCTGTAACTGGCTACTAGCTATTAACTAGCTACTCCTAAAGCACCTGCAGCTGACACACCGCTCACACTGTCAGCCTGCAGGGATCCACACACGCTTCACACACACTGCACGCACTGCGCCCAGCACATGCAACGACAACACACACAGACAGCTGCAATCACACACAGCCACCTGGATCCCGCAGCAAATCCACTGCATGCACACTGTGCCTCTTTGCCAGTGCCCACAGCCCTCTCCGCTGTGGCACTGCCAAACTGCAACTTCCGCACCTAAGGGTCACCTCCTTAGCTAGGGCCATCCCTTTTCAGTTACCCCCTGCCCTTACCGGGAATTGGGGCCTGCCTGGGGACCTAAGGAGAACCCTTACCTGATGCAGGAGCCACGCGCTCCCTGCACCCTTCCTACTCCTTCCTACTCCTCTGCCTGACTGACGCATGCAAAGCCCGGGAAATGTATCTATATTCCCGGGCTGAGCTTCCTCCAGCCCTATTGGCTGCAAGGGAGCACCTGACCTCTGTCTCCCTAAGCCTCCTGGGAGTTGTAGTTCCCAGGGGCTGCCTAAAGCATTGGGGCCGCGTGCGCACTTGCCCTGCGCATGCGCGAACTACCAATGGCCACCGCAACTCCTCTTTTCCCTGTCCTGCCCTCGCGCGATCTCCCTGGGGCTTCCTTAGCTTTCTACCCCTCTCTGCGCATGCGCGACCTATTTGGGGCCTTCCCTGCGCCTGCCTGCTACCGCGCATGCGCGACCTGACGGCTGATGGCGGCGCCCTGCTCTCGGAGCCGCCCGAACCTCCAGGGATGCCGAGCGCTCCCTTCACTGGCCCCCACCCTCGTGAAGCGCCGGCGGGTCCACCGCTGCCTCCGGCGGCACCCGTGACCCCACGGCGCTCACGGCAGAAGGGCAGGGATTTTAAATTTACCTCGGGGCTACATATATATATATATATATATATATATATATATATATATATAGTGACAAACGGCTTACTCCGGGGCTCCGCCGTCAGTCCGGGACTGTCAGAACACGGTCTTTTAGGGTAGGTGAAATGACGAGGCGTCACGTGCAGTTCCTTTAAACAGGCTATGCCTGGTTTATTCAGTCCCATTCACTGAGACTGCCACAGTGCATATAACAGAAATACAGCAAAACAAAAAGCTGCTCACCTGAGCGATAACTTAACTTAAATATTCCCTAACTCAGGGTTGAAGTGGCTTTTCCACTTACACCAACAAAATAAGTAACTTCGCAGTTTTTGACAAAAAGAACAGAAGGTTTTAACCTGTTTGGGGAGAGGCTTTTCCCCTCTCTGCTTTCAGCAGCCTTCCTGCCTCCAGGCTCTTGGGGAGAGGGGAGAGGAAACAGGAAATAGATCTTTAGTACCTGATTTCTAATTAGCATGACAGGTGACTGAAATCAGGCAGCAGACAAACTCTGGTCTGGATCGCTCATCTCTCAGTTCCAGCACTTGCCAAACTGTGGGATGGAGTGCATGTATTATGAGGCTGCACTGTTCAGCCTAAACAGGACAGAAACTGTTCAGTATCCTGGGAGCCCTATATATGGAATTTATTACCATCCCCTGGTTTCTGTCACATATCCTCCCCCCCAGCTCAGACCCCGAGGGATGAGCGACCATGGATATTAGGGAGTGCATCCTTGACAACCCGTCGGCATTGCCATGTTTGTGCCCTGACCTGTGTTCCACAGAAAATTTAAAGGGTTGTAGGCTTAGGAACCACCTGGTCACTCTAGCATTCTTCTCTCTGTTTTGACACATCCAGGTAAGGGGT
Source organism: Ascaphus truei (assembly GCF_040206685.1). Classification (NCBI taxonomy): domain Eukaryota; kingdom Metazoa; phylum Chordata; class Amphibia; order Anura; family Ascaphidae; genus Ascaphus; species Ascaphus truei. Next base: position 218,164,368 of record NC_134487.1, read on the forward strand.
GCATGATCTGTGACCAACCGGAATTTCCTCCCCAACAGATAGTATTTGAGCTTCTCTACAGCCCACTTTATTGCGAGACACTCTTTCTCGACTATGGAGTAATTTTTCTCCTGGGGATTTAGTTTCCTACTTAAATAAAGGATGGGGTGCTCCTCACCTTGAGACTCCTGGGAGAATACAGCCCCCAGCCCTACCTCAGATGCGTCGGTTAGGACTAAAAACTCTTTAGAGAAGTCAGGTGTGACCAACACTGGTTGGGCACAGAGAGCTTCTTTCAGGCTTCTAAAGGCCTGTTCGGTTTCGGGGGACCACTTTACCATTAGTGGCCCTGTTGCTTTTGTGAGGTCGGTTAGTGGGGTTGCCTTAGTTGCAAAATTGGGAATAAATCTTCTATAGTAGCCAATTAATCCCAAAAAGGTCCTTGTTTTTTTGTAACTGGCCTTGGCCAATTTTGTATCGCCTCTACTGCACCGACACACTTTATTCGAGCAAATACCCAGTATGTACCTGGCAGATACCTGGAATGCGCCGCTCCTCACCTCTGACAAGCCCCATTGCGTTTGCCTTCCCAGCCTGGGTTCATGCCTGGCTGACGGGCGGCTGATCTGTTAAATGATAATGATTAGGATTTAATAGGCTGCAATGCTTAGCGTGTCTACCAGATGGCATAAATTCATGAATTGTAATGCAGTATATATATATATACTGTGCAGTATTGCAGTCAGCGGGAATAAAATGCTTCAATCCCTGCTTGGAAAATACCTCAATGCACTCGGGCAGAAAACAGTCACAAACCTCAATACACCCGGGTATACCCGAATTCGTGGGACTAGCCGAGCTCGAATAAAGTGTGTCGCCAGTGTACTTTGAGTGTTTGGGGTTTGAGTAAACCTGTGCCAATAGAATACCCCAGATACTTTGCCTCCTCCAGACCAATAGTGCATTTAGCGGGGTTAGCTGTTAGTCCAGCAGACCGAACTGCGTCGAGCACAGCTTGGACCTTTGGAAGGTGGGATTGCTAATCTTCACTATGGATTACCACATCATCCAGGTAGGCGGCAGCATACCGAGCATGTGGTTTTAAAATTTTATCCATCATTCTATGGAATGTGGCGGGAGCTCCATGTAAGCCAAAAGGCAGCACCCTATACTGAAAGAGGCCGTCTGGGGTTGAGAAGGCTGTCTTTTCTTTTGCCCTTTCTGTGAGGGGAACCTGCCAGTACCCTTTTGTTAGGTCTAGGGTTGTGAGATATCGGGCATTGCCCAGTCTCTCTACAAGTTCATCCACCCAGGGCATAGGATAAGTATCAAATTTTGACACCGCGTTTAGTTTCCGGTAGTCATTACAAAACCACGTTGTACCATCTGGCTTTGGGACTAAAACTATAGGGCTGTTCCACCCACTTTGGGATTCCTCAATTACGCCTAGTTTTAGCATTTTTTTAACCTCTAAACTTATAGCCTCTCTTTTGGCCTCTGGGATTCGGTACGGTTTAAGGTTAACTCGGACCCCCGGTTCAGAGACTAGGTCATGTTTAATTACGCTAGTTCTACCTGGCTGTGTAGAGAAGACTTCTTTGTTTCTTCTCACTAAATTCTGGACCTCTCGTTTCTGATGAACGGACAGGGTTTCAGCTATGCTAACCTCTGGATCAGTTTCTTGATTCTCTGACGGACCTGGGGGTACTAGGGTTAACAAGACCTCTCTATCTATCCAGGGCTTAAGTAGGTTTATATGGTAAATTTGCTCAGATTTCCTCCTACATGGCTGTCTTACCTTATAATTCACTTCTACCACTCTTTCCAAGACCTCATATGGCCCATGCCACTTAGCAAGGAATTTACTCTCTACGGTGGGAACCAGAACTAGTACCCTATCACCTGGAAAAAAAAATCTGACCCTAGCACCCTTATTATACGTATTCCTCTGTGCTTCTTGAGCTTTTTCCATGTGTTCCCTCACTATAGGTAGGACTGCAGCTATGCGGTCCTGCATCTGGGCAACATGCTCTATTACACTTCTGTAAGGGTTAACCTCGTGTTCCCAAGTCTCTTTGGCTATATCCAGTAAGCCCCTTGGGTGTCGGCCATACAATAGTTCAAACGGGGAGAAGCCTGTGGATGATTGGGGAACTTCCCTAATGGCAAATAACAGGTATGGTAACAAACAATCCCAGTTTTTCCTTTCCTTATCGACAGCCCGGCATCACATGCTGTTTAAGGTTTTATTGAACCGTTCCACTAAACCATCTGTTTGTGGATGATAGACTGAGGTTCTGAGATGCTTGATTTTTAGGAGTTTACATAACTCTTTTGTTACTTGGGACATAAATGGTGTTCCCTGGTCAGATAAGATCTCTTTAGGAATTCCGACCCGGGAAAACAGAACTACTAACTCTTTTGCTATGTGTGACGATAGCCTCCACAGGTGCATTAATATTACACAAAAATAACTGGGTTTGAACTGAAACGAGTCTTAGATATAATAAAGTGAGTTTATTCCTTAGGATAGGTGAACACATGAATAGTACAGTAACAGACAAGAAGTACACTTACTTAGGGGTTGGGGAATGAGAAGTTAGATGTAACGTAGCATTTCTCTTCAGCAATCAGGTAATCATCAGATGATAAATTGAAGACTAACAACGAACAACTAAGGATATGTGGGGAACAGCAGTTTATAAACCTTTTGTCCCTCTATCCCTAACCTTAAGTACCTGTGATTGGTTTCCCATTATCTCCAGCCAATCTTTGATGGGGGAACACATTTTAGGACAGGCACCCCTGCTAGCTGGCACATGCGCAGTAGAACTCTGGGGTCTCATTTCTGTAAACCCCCATAGGCAAATGGAATGCCAGCCAGTCTACCCATCTGGATCTCTAGCAAGATAACCTTTGTTGGAAGGTGATAACTGGGACACTTGGAGACTGCTCTGGTTTGAGCCTCCTCCGCCCTTAAATCATCAGGGAGGGTGACAAGACCCTTTGCACAACACTTAAATCCCAGACATTGGGGCGCCTCTGGGGCCATCTGCTATCCTGGTAGACAAATTAATTTCATCTGAGTCTTTGTCCATACCTTGGGACACAGTATTAAACATAAAACTTAAACGTATTAAAATATCCGATTTCATTGGGTCTAGCAGAACCAAACTTCCCAGTTCTCATGGCTGGAACTGGGACACCATATGATCCAAAAAGCGACTTGCTACGACCGACTTGCTACGACCTATGGAACCGGAGTTACACAAATGCACATGAAATCATTTTTCATTTTAATATAAAAAACTCCGCTAAAAAAGAAATCTCAGCTTTTCACTAAATCCCCATTGAAAACAACGGGCTTCTCCGCCATAGGCTTTCAATGGTAAATTGCCGCCATTGAGGTCAATGGGGTTTCTCCGCCACTGAAGTCTATGGGAAAAGTCCCGAACCTTCAAGGGGGTCCATACTCTGTCGGGTTGGTCCAGGAGGGTCAAGGATGGTTCCGCAGTGATGCCGGAGCAGTGACTGCAGACACCCCAAACCTTGATCCGCTGGGCCCTCCGGAACCGGAGATATGGAGTACCAAAATACAGCATTTCTCACTTAGTCATTTTTCTGAGCCGTTTCTGCCGCCGCCGGCAAAGCCTATGGCGCGACCCGTTCTTCTCGGTTCGACCCTTATCGGGGGTCCAGGATTTGGGGACCCGGTTGTGGTCGAGTGGGGGGATGCCTAGGGACTAGGGGCAAAAAGAATTTTATTCCTAGGGGCCCTAGAATTGTTTATTCCCACGCCACTTGACGTTGACCTTGACTTGTAAGTGATCAAAGCTCTCCTATTGAAAATGTATCCGCTTTGCGGTTTGCGGTCTGGACGGCAGCCAACTTGTTCTTCGAATGTTACCTCGAGGAACCTCCATTGAAGTCGATGGGCCCATTGACTTTCAATGGGAAACCGCCGCTCTCCCTCTCGGACGCCACCTGCTGGTCTTTACAGGAAATAGGACTAAAACAACAAGATTCTCCATTAGAATGCATGGAGCCCTATTGTGGCCAATGGGGACGTGCAAAATGGTGCCTGAAAAGCCGGGAAAACTTCACAAAGAGCTATAATCATTAAAGGACTATTAACCCTTGTGCTCCCGGATGGATTCTAGTGTGTGTGTGATGCAGACACTGAGTAAACCAGACATTACAATGGAACAGGGGAACAGGGAAATACACATGTACAATGTCATTACAGGGGTTAAATCACTGTTCTGTGTCTTAGCCCAGTTAACCCTTTGACTCCCGGGTGAGGTCAGGGGATGGCCAAATGGGGTGTAACCCCTTTAATCCCGGGCCACCCCCTTTCTCCCTCTACACCTCCCCTTCTTAATGGGTGACCTGTGGCCCACTGGCCCTAACGGGGAGTGGGGCACTGCTGGCACCATTAATGAACTCAGTCTCAGAGGGATAGTCCTGGCGTGAAAGTCCGTCAGCATTGCTGTTTTCACTGCCCTACTTGTGTTGAATGGTAAATTCAAATTCTTGCAAAGCCAAGCTCCATCTCAGCAGTTTGGCATTTTCCCCTGATACCCTCTGTAGCCAACTCAGGGGGTTGTGGTCTGTGATGACCGTGAAAGCCCTCCCATAGACATAGGGCTGGAGCTTTTTGAGTGCCCACACAATGGCCAAGCACTCCTTCTCAATGGTGGCATATGCCACTTCCCTGGGGAGCAGTTTGCGACTTAGATACACCACAGGGTGCTCTTGGCTGTCGTCCCCCACCTGGCTCAACACAGCCCCCACACCAAAGTCTGAGGCATCAGTTTGTATGAGAAAATGCTTGGTATAGTCTGGAGCAGCCAGTATAGGGGCTTCAGCAAGCGCAGTTTTCAGGGCCTGGAAAGCAGTTTCACAGGCAGGAGACCAGGTAATAAGCACAGGCAGTTGCTTCTTGGTCAGATCAGTCAGGGGTTTGGCCAGGGCGCTGTACTGTGGGACAAATTTCCTATAGTACCCTGCGGTGCCCAAAAATGCCATGACCTGTTTCTTGGTTTTTGGAACAGGCCACTCAACTATGGCTTCTACCTTGGCTAGCTCTGGCTTGAGATACCCTCCATCCACCCTGTGCCCTAAGTACAGGACTTCTGCCATCCCTACCATACACTTAGTGGGTTTTAAGGTAAGCCCAGCCTCCCTGATCCTATCCAGCACTGCAGCTACATGTCCTAGGTGGGATTCCCAGGAATTACTAAAGACAGCAATGTCATCTAAGTAAGCCCTGGCATAGCTCTGCATCCCTTCCAGTAACCTATTGACCAGGCGTTGAAAGGTAGCCGGGGCATTCTTCATCCCAAATGGCATCACTAAGAACTCATAGAGGCCACTTGGAGTGATGAATGCTGACTTCTCCCTAGCCTCCATGGTCAGTGGGATTTGCCAATAGCCTTTGCTCAAATCCATGGTGGTCAGATACTTTGCCCCCGTGAGTTCATCTAGTAACTCATCCATGCGGGGCATGGGGTAAGCATCTGACACTGTCCCAGCGTTGAGCAACCGGTAGTCCACACAAAACCTGGTGGTCTTGTCCTTTTTAGGAACTAGGACTACTGGACTTGCCCAAGGGCTCTGGGACGGAGTAATTACCCATACGGTCAGCATCTCCTCAATCTCTCTCTCCATACTGGTCTTGACCTCTGCTGACACTCTATAAGTGTGCTTATGCAGAGGCTGCAGGTCCACTGTGTGTACTGGATGTTTGGTGAGATGTGTGGTCCCTGTCATGTCAGTGAAGAGGGCGCTATACTGAGTTAGCATGTCCCTGGCTTCTCCCTTCTGCCTAGCACTCAACTGTTACCCTATCTCTACCTGCTCTACAGTGTTTCCTTGCCTTGCCTCCCCTAGGAGATCAGGCAGAGCATTGCTCGCCAGATCCTCCAGCAGTGGGCTACAAATGGCCAGCACTGCTCCCTTACTCGGTGTTCTGTACTCTTTCAACATGTTGATGTGGTATGTCTTGTGCCTCTCAGGCGCTACCTGTACAACATAGTTGCACTCATTCACCTTTCGGATAACCGAGTACGGTCCCGACCAGGCAGCCATCAGCTTGTTCTCTCGAGTGGGTTTGAGAACAAGTACCTGCTGTCCTGGGATGAATTTTCTGCTACGGGCCTGCTGGTCATACGATTGCTTTTGCTTGGTCTGAGCAGCCCTGAGGTGGTCATGGGCCACCCCCATGAGCATCTCTAACCGTTCTCTGAGATCTACCACATGCTGGATCACTGAAGCATCAGTAGCATTAGTCTCCCCTTCCCATCCCTCACGGAAGAGGTCCAGAGGTCCCTGTACCCTGCGGCCATATAGTAGCTCGAAGGGGGAGAAGCCTGTAGATTCTTGCGGTACCTCTCGGTAGGCAAACAGCAAGTACTGCAGGTGAATCTCCCAGTCTTTTCCCTTCGCTTCTTTAAAGGTCTGAAGCATCTGCTTCAGGGTCCCGTTAAACCTCTCACATAATCCGTTTGTCTGGGGATGGTAAGGGGTAGTGCGCCGGTGCTGTACACCGCAGGCATCCCAGAGACAATGTAACAGTTCACTCATGAACTGCGACCCCTGATCGGTTAGGATCTCACTAGGGAAACCTACCCTAGCAAAAACGTTCAGCAAAGCTGCTGCCACTGTCTTGGCACTTATGGTGCCAAGCGCTACCGCCTCAGGGTACCGGGTGGAAAAATCCACCACCGTGAGGATGTAGTGCTTCCCTGACCTGCTAGGAATCATGAGGGGTCCTATCAGGTCCATCGCTACCTTCTGGAAGGGTTCCCCTATTATCGGTAGGGGTCTCAGGGGTGCCTTCACACGGTCGCCCGCCTTACCCACTCGCTGGCAGGCATCACAAGAGCGGCAGAAATTGCTCGCATCTCGGGTTTCCCCCGGCCAATAATAATGCTGCAATAACCGGGCTCGCGTCCTAGTGACCCCCTGATGTCCCGCTAACGGAAAAGAGTGAGCTACCCGTAACAATTGCTGTCGGTATCCCTGGGACACTACTAGCTGTCGCTTACCGGTCAATCCCTTCTCTATCCCCGGGTTCCCTTCTTCTCTGTATAGGAGTCCCTTATGCCATAGGCAGCGCTCAGTGCCCTCCCCTGCCTGAGATTCGGACGTACGAAGTCTCACGCCGGCCAGGGTAGGGTCTGCCTTCACTGCCTCCCTAAACTGGGCTCCTAAGTCTGGCCACCCCCCAGTCATGTCATTGTCAGGGGAAGGGGACAAGGTAAGGGGAAACAGTAAGTCAGCCTGTGGTTGCAACTGATCCTGGCTTACCTCCCTGGGCTCCTCTGTGCCCTCCGCTAACGTTGGTCCCAAAGGCTGGGGGACTGGAGCGGCACCGCCGGCATTGCCACGGTCTGGCTCCAGGTAACCGCCGCCACTGCAGCGGACTGGGGCACACGGTCGTAGGTGCAGGTCATTGGTCCCAGGTCGTTGCCCAAAAGAATGTCGGCATCCAAACTGGGTAAAACCCCCACCTCCCTTCCTCCCTTGCCCACCCCCCAATCCAAAAAGATGCGGGCTACCTGCAAGAAACGTGGCTCTCCGTCGGCCACAGTGATCTGCATCCCAGGGCCTGGGATCAATTCCTCTGGCTGGACCATATCAGATCGGACCAGGGTCACTGCGGCTCCTGAATCAAGCAAGCTGACTGCTTGCCGGTCACCGACTGTGACCGGGGTAAGATGTTTGCTCCGGCCGTCCGTCTGCTGCAGGTCTGCGCTGAGATGTCCTCCGCTCCTGGCTGTAGGTATCGATGAAACCGGGACAGGTGCTGCATGGGACGTCTCGCTGGGAGTTGTTTCCATGACCGGTCCTTGTTCTTTGGTGGAAGCCACCCGCACGCGGGCTACCGGCTTTGCAGCTGGGGTGCGTTGCCCTCGATAGGGTCCGTTGGAACGCAGGGGTTCTGGGCAATCTGGTCTGATGTGACCAGTGCTGTTGCAATTGTAGCACCGGCGCTCATGCCGGAGCTCTCCCGCTTTTGGTGTCCCGCTGCCCGCAGGCGGCTTTTGGGTCCACTGGGGGGTACTCACAGCTTTCTTGGCCGGTACCGGTGCGACCGCCGCTTTGGCGGGTGCCTTGGTGATCATCTGGGAACGGCTGACCACATAGTCATCTGCCATTCTCGCCGCCTCGGTGTAAGTCTTGGGCTTCTTATCATACACAAAAGCCCTCACCGCCGGCGGGCACTGCTGCATGAGCTGCTCCTGAAAAATGAGGTCCAGCAGGCGTTGGTAAGTCCTGGCCTCAGAGCCCTCCATCCAGTGTAACCCGTACAAAGCCATGCGGGTCACATAAGTGACATAGGTCTCCTGAGGGTGCCTCTCCTCCAGCCGGAACTTACCCCGGTAAGCTTCAGGGGTAAAACCGTGCTGAAATAGCAAAAGTTCTTTCAGGTGGTCATAGTCATCAGCATACTCCTCTGTAAGCGCCATCAAAGTCTGCTTAGCCAAGCCGGAGATTAGCGGGTCCAAGCGTGCAACCCTATGCTCGGGGAGCACCTTGTACCGCCAGCACTGCGTCTCGAAGTTCGTTAAAAACATGTCGATCTGATCAGTGCCTTCCACGTACCTGGTGAGACTGTGCTTATCCAGTTGGAGTTCATCTTTGCGGGTTTGGACCGGGGGGCAGTAAGCGGGTCTGTTCACTGCATCGAGATAAACTTTAGCCGCTCCTCCGCTGTCCCTCGGTCTCCCCACTTGGTAATCAGTGCCAACATTTCAGAGGTAAACGGGCTGGTGGCCATAGCCATCGGTGCCCCTCTTGTTGCACTTGGCCCGGGAGGTGCCCTTGTCCCCTCCCCAGGATCCTGCCGCTCCGACACTGGGTTCAGTCCCTGATCTCCGGGCGGCTGTACAAGAGCAAGCTGCGCCGTACCCTGAGACGCTGCAAGCTCAGCTTCATGAGCTGTGATTGCGGAAACCATGTCCTCGACATCCTGGTCCACATATTCCAGTCCATATTCACGGCACTTGTCTTTTAGCTGATTTCTAGTTTTAAGGTAATAGGCATTCTACGCTTCACTCATGGTTCTGGGTCACATGGGTCGAATGTGTTCAATATCTTTAGACCCAGGAACTCGCAATTACCATCGAGTCCCCACAAGCTCACAGTACCCCGCAGAATACTGTAATCTAGGTCCAGTTCAATCCGCCGCTGCCACCAGTTTTATTAATACGCCTGTGACGATAGCCTCCACAGGTGCATTAATATTACACAAAAATAACTGGGTTTGAACTGAAACAAGTCTTAGATAAAATAAAGTGAGTTTATTCCTTAGGATAGGTGAACACATGAATAGTACAGTAACAGACAAGAAGTACACTTACTTAGGGGTTGGGGAATGTGAAGTTAGATGTAGCATTTCTCTTCAGCAATCAGGTAATTATCAGATGATAAATTGAAGACTAACAACGAACAACTAAGGATATGTGGGGAACAGCAGTTTATAAACCTTTTGTCCCTCTATCCCTAACCGTAAGTACATGTGATTGGTTTCCCATTATCTCCAGCCAATCTTTGATGGGGGAACACATTTTAGGACAGGCCCCCCTGCTAGCTGGCACATGCGCAGTAGAACTCTGGGGTCTCATTTCTGTAACCCCCCATAGGCAATGGAATGCCAGCCAGTCTACCCATCTGGATCTCTAGCAAGATAACCTTTGTTGGAAGGTGATAACTGGGACACTTGGAGACTGCTCTGGTTTGAGCCTCCTCCGCCCTTAAATCATCAGGGAGGGTGACAAGACCCTTTGCACAATACTTAAATCCCAGACATTGGGGCGCCTCTGGGGCCATCTGCTATCCTGGTAGACAAAGGAATTTCATCTGAGTCTTTGTCCATACCTTGGGACACAGTATTAAACATAAAACTTAAACGTATTAAAATATCCGGTTCCATTGGGTCTAGCAGAACCAAGCTTCCCAGTTCTCATGGCCGGAACTGGGACACCATATGATCCAAAGAGCGACTTGCTACGACCTATGGAACCGGAGTTACACAAATGCACATGAAATCATTTTTCATTTTAAAACAAAAAAGAAATCTCAGTTTTTCACTAAATCCCCATTGAAAACAACGGGCTTCTCCGCCATAGGCTTTCAATGGTAAATTGCCGCCATTGATGTCAATGGGGTTTCTCCGCCACTGAAGTCTATGGGAAAAGTCCCGAACCTTCAAGGGGGTCCATACTCCGTCGAGTTGGTCCAGGAGGGTCAAGGATGGTTCCGCAGTGATGCCGGAGCAGTGACTGCAGACACCCCAAACCTTGATCCGCTGGGCCCTCCGGAACCGGAGATATGGAGTACCAAAATACAGCATTTCTCACTTAGTCATTTTTCTGAGCCGTTTCTGCCGCCGCCGGCAAAGCCTATGGCGCGACCCGTTCTTCTCGGTTCGACCCTTATCGGGGGTGCAGGATTTGGGGACCCGGTTGTGGTCGAGTGGTGGGACGCCTAGGGACTAGGGGCAAAAAGAATTTTATTCCTAGGGGCCCTAGAATTGTTTATTCCCACGCCACTTGACGTTGACCTTGACTTGTAAGTGATCAAAGCTCTCCTATTGAAAATGTATCCGCTTTGCGGTTTGCGGTCTGGACGGCAGCCAACTTGTTCTTCGAAAGTTACCTCGAGGAACCTCCATTGAAGTCGATGGGCCCATTGACTTTCAATGGGAAACCGCCGCTCTCCCTCTCGGACGCCACCTGCTGGTCTTTACAGGAAACAGGACTAAAACAACAAGATTCGCCATTAGAATGCATGGAGCCCTAATGGCGGCCAATGGGGACCTGCAAAATGGTGCCTGAAAAGGCGGGAAAACTTCACAAAGAGCTATAATCATTAAAGGACTATTAACCCTTGTGCTCCCGGATGGATTCTAGTGTGTGTGTGATGCAGACACTGAGTAAATCAGACATTACAATGGAACAGGGGAACAGGGAAATACACATGTACATGTCATTACAGGGGTTAAATCACTGTTCTGGGTCTTAGCCCAGTTAACCCTTTGACTCCCGGGTGAGGTCAGAGGATGGCCAAATGGGGTGTAACCCCTTTAATCCCGGGCCACCCCCTTTCTCCCTCTACACTATGTTTTTAGCAGAGGTGCTACGTAGGGGAACTGCCTCCAGATATCGGGTGGCATAATCTAATATTACCAATATATGCTGATGTCCCCTAGCAGACTTTATTAGGGGTCCTACTAGATCCATAGCAATCCAGTCAAATGGCACATCTATTATGGGAAGGGGTACCAATGGGCTGCGGTACGCTTTGAACAGGGCGGTGATCTGACATTCTGGGCATGAGGAGCAATAATTTGTAATTTCTGCCAGAACCCCAGGCCAATAGAAGCTTCGGAGAACCTTTTCTTTTGTCTTTTCCACCCCTAGGTGTCCCCCCAATGGGTGACTATGTGCGAGGTGTAATACTACATTACGGAATGTCCGTGGTACTAACAATTGTTTAGTTGTAATTGATTTCCTTTTATCAACCCGATATACTAGGTCATTCTCTACCTCGAAGTAGGGGTAGGCAAGTGACCTGTCCAGTTGGCCAGGAGTACTATTCTGGTCCCGTATATTCCCCCTTGCTACCGCTAATGTGGGGTCTTCCCACTGCACCTTCTTAAAACTCCCAGGACTGACCTCTAGGTCAGCGAGGGTCTTATCCTTTTCTGGGGTGGTAAGTGCCTGTTCAACATCTTGATTTGGGGTATTCCCTTCCAAGGTAGCCATGGGGAAGGGAATTTTACAGCACTCCTCCTTTTTCCCTTTCTTATTTGGGCACTCGTCAACCTCTATTTCTGAAAAAGGGAAAGGATTTGTTTGTTCTGTTTCTTCGTTATGGTCCGCTATCGAAATCTGGGCGCTATTCTGAGAGGAGGACCACATTTTTAGAAAATGGGGAAAGTCGGTCCCTATTAACACATCATGTGCCAGTTTGGGTACTATACCCACTTTGAAATCTAAAGAACCAAACTCTGTTTAAAAAAAAACATCAACAGTGGAATATTCGTGATTATCCCCATGTATACAACAAATTGCCACTCTTTGTGAACTGTTTACCTGTTTCTTCTTAATGGGCAACAGGTATTCGGACACTAGTGTGACCATGCTCCCAGAGTCAAGAAGTGCCCGAACCCTCTTACCATTAACCTTTACAAATGCCCACAGATGGTTATTCAAGGGGTCCTCTGGGCTAGGGCCCATACATTGGGACCACAGCGAATAAGGTTCAATGCTGTTGCATTGCATGGGTTCAGCATTTAGTGGGCAGACTTTCACGATGTGGCCCCTCTCCTAACAATTTACACATTTAGGTACATAGTCTGTGTCCCACTTAGAGCCTTTTTTCGGCTCGCCATGTTGGCTGTTGCCCTTAGTGTGCGAGCCATTGTTACTGGTGCTGTGTGAAGGCGGTCATCGCTCTTCAGCCCCCCTTAACCCTGGTACCCTTTTACCGTCTCTGGAAGAGTCCTGGAACCTTGGGTTGTGGGGTTGCTCCACGACTATGGGTTGCGGGTGCTCTTCTGCTGCATTGTACCTTTCTACGAGGGCCACCAGCTCATCTGCAATGTGGGGGTCACACTGACTGACCCAACGGCGTAGGGCAGAGGGAAGTTTACTCAAGAACTGGTCCATGACCAACCGTTCCACGATGTGGCTTGCTGAGTTGATCTCGGGTTGTAGCCACTTCCGAGCGAAGTGGATGAGGTCATACATCTGGCTTTGGGTGGCTTTATCCGACGTGAAGAACCATGCGTGGAATCTTTGGGCATGAACAGCCGTGGTTACGCCGAGGCGGGCGAGGATCTCGAACTTCAATTTTACATAGACGTTAGCTTCGGCTGGCTCTAGATCAAAGTAAGCCTTCTGGGATTCGCCGCTTAGGAAGGGTGCGATTAGACTGGCCCACTCAGCTTCTGGCCATCCCTCTCTCTGTGCCATGCGTTCAAACGTGAGAAGATAGGTTTCCACATCATCCGAGTGCCCCATCTTTTGGAGGTAGTGGCTTGCCCTGGTCATTTTCGGGACTGGAGCTGCCTTTGCCAGTGGAAGGTTACTGATAGTCTCGCTCAGGATCTCGAGTTCCTGCTGTAAGCCCTGGGCGAACCATTGTTGCTCCTCTCTCAGCAAGCGGTTTGTCTCTTGCTGGTTTGCATTTGCGATTTGCAGAGCTGCAGTCGCCTCTTGCTGGGCTATTAACAGCTGGTGCTGGGTTGCATTCGCCTCTTGCAGGGCTGCATTCGTCTGTTGCTGGTTTGCATTCACCTCTTGCAGGGCTGCATTCGTCTGTTGCTGGTTTGCATTAGTCTCTTGCTGGTTTGCATTAGTCTTTTGCTGGGCTATTAACAGCTGTTGCTGGGTTTCATTTGCATCTTTCTGGACAGCGACATTGCGTACCAGCGCACTCACCACGTCTTCCATCTTGTTTGGAGAGGAGAAAAGGAAAAAAAAACTCCTTTTTTTTTTTTTTTAAAAGTTCTTTAACCCGCAGACCTTTTAGTGTCCTGCCCGCATTCTCCACCATATGTGACAAACGGCTTACTCCGGGGCTCCGCCGTCAGTCCGGGACTGTCAGAACACGGTCTTTTAGGGTAGGTTAAATGACGAGGCGTCACGTGCTGTTCCTTTAAACAGGCTATGCCTGGTTTATTCAGTCCCAGGCACTGAGACTGCCACAGTGCATATAACAGAAACACAGCAAAACAAAAAGCTGCTCACCTGAGCGATAACTTAACTTAAATATTCCCTAACTCAGGGTTGAAGTGGCTTTTCCACTTACACCAACAAAATAAGTAACTTTGCAGTTTTTGACAAAAAGAACAGAAGGTTTTAACCTGTTTGGGGAGAGGCTTTTCCCCTCTCTGCTTTCAGCAGCCTTCCTGGCTATAGGCTCTTGGGGAGAGGGGAGAGGAAACAGGAAATAGGTCTTTAGTACCTGATTTCTAATTAGCATGACAGGTGACTGAAATCAGGCAGCAGAAAAACTCTGGTCTGGATCGCTCATCTCTCAGTTCCAGCACTTGCTAAACTGTGGGATGGAGTGCATGTATTATGAGGCTTCACTGTTCAGCCTAAACAGGACAGAAACTGTTCAGTATCCTGGGAGCCCTATATATGGTTTCTGTCACAATATATATATATATATATATATATATATATATATATATATATATATATATATATATATGTTCTGAAGCTACATGCACCAAGAAATAAAAAAATGGGTAAGGTTTTACCAGTAAACATTTCTGGTTGGGAATCTTTATTGAAAACCGTGTACGTTTGTAAAACAAAATATCAAGACCATTAACTTCAAACTTTGCAAAAAAACTTTCTTATACAATTAAATGTTATTGCCATGTGTCTCCTCAGTGGAGATGGGCAAAACAGTCCAAATTCGTTTCACGGAATTTCACAGAATTTTTAGACCAAATCCACCCCCCCCCCACCAAAATCAGTCTGTGGATTGGGCAATAAAAAATCCATCTGGGTTAATCCAAATCTGCCATTGGACAAAATTCAGATGGATTTTTAAGAACTTTATGTGCGGATTCCTCCATCCATGGCTGGATTTTAAAAAATCCATACACGGATTAATCCAAGGAGAGAGCGAAAGAGGGAGAGGGAGAGAAAGGGAGATATTCCTCCTGCATTTTAATCCATGTCAGATTTCTAATAATCCGGACATGGATTTCTGATTGCTCTCTAAAATAAAAATAAAAACCAATTGATTTGCCTTTTGAGACTGTTCCGGGAATTCCCAAGGACCAAAGGAACCGACCGGTCCAAGGTGGATCCAAATCCACCCCCCAAAAAAATCGCTATTCCTGACTACACTGATAATGTACAGTACTGCACCGACACACTTTATTCGAGCAAATACCCGGTATGTACCTGGCAGATACCTGGAATGCGCCGCTCCTCACCTCTGACAAGCCCCGTTGCATTTGCCTTCCCAGCCTGGGTTCATGCCTGGCTGATGGGCGGCTGATCTGTTAAATGATAATGATTAGGATTTAATAGGCTGCAATGCTTCGCGTGTCTACCAGATGGCATAAATTCATGAATTGTAATGCAGTTTATATATATATACTGTGCAGTATTGCAGCCAGCGGGAATAAAATGCTTCAATCCCTGCTTGGAAAATAACTCAATGCACTCGGGCAGAAAACAGTCACAAACCTCAATACACCCGGGTATACCCGAATTCGTGGGACTAGCCGAGCTCGAATAAAGTGTGTCGCCAGTGTATGTATAGGTTTACGTACTGTTTGCCAAATACATGACACAAATTAGTAAGACTTTGTAAGGATCTTTACTGTACATCTGAAATTTTCCTGGCTGAAAGCAAAACTACATAGCAAACTGTATACACTATATTTTATGAAAATACACGCCTCAAGAAATTTGGACATGGATACCACGTTTAAGCAAAAAACATTTCTGCCTCTGCATTTTGTTAAAAACAGCAATCTTGATATTTTTTTTTATAAATTTACACTAACTTCAGATTTTGCTAACTTCAACATTTCTCACACAACCTTTGTGTAATAATTGAAAAGATTACTACTTTTTATTGCCTTTAGTCCCCAGGATGCATTGATCCGATATACATACTGTATATAACTTTTTATACCTTGTTGGCAAATAGAAGCCCGAAATTAATAAGACTGTGTAAGGCTCTTAACGTCTGAATTTTTCATAACTGATCGCATAAAGTTATTTAATTATGGGTAATTTGTTTCCCTCAAAATATTTCTGACCTTGAATTTTAGTTTTTCCTCAGAAATTTACACTAAATTCTGATTTTGACACCCCAATATTTTGCCAGATTTTGACATAAAAATATACCCATTAAATATATATATATTTTTTTGTTTCAAATTTTTTTATTAGGCATTAGTACATTTCACAAACTTTCAGGTACATAGAATAAATTACTTTGGCCTAATACGTGTTTTTTCACTTTTTGGTTGGTGTTGGGGGTAAAGCCTCAACGTCCCCTTGACCCTGAGGGGTCTGCCGGGGTGAAGTGAGTATGGAAACAGAAAAGGGAAAGATGGGATAGAAAGGGTGCCCCCCCCTCTCCTCGACCACCACAGCTAGGGTCCTTGTCCTATCTTATTTTCTGAGGTGCTTTACCGCTGGAGTGCCATATGAGTCAGCCATGAGTCCCACGTTTTATAGAAGGATGTAGTGGACCTTTTCAGAAAGGCTGACAATCTCTCCATTTCCATCACTTCTTGTACCCTCTTTTTTACTGTTTGTTTAGATGGGGGAGACACCTTCTTCCAGGCGGCTGCCACCGCACACCTAGCCGCTGTGAGAATGAAGGAGACTAATTTGCCTGTTGGTCGGTCCAGTGTATCTAAGGGCCTGGCCAACAGGTAGGTCAGCTGGTCAATGGGTATTGTAAGGTCAGTAACCTCTTCTATTAATTTTTGTATCGTTTCCCAGTATTTCTGAATTTCCGGACATGTCCACCAAATATGGGCCATGTCCCCCTTTTGACCGCAACCTCTCCAGCATAGATCGGAAGCCAGGGGGTAGATTTGATTTATTCTAACTGGAGTAAGATACCAGCGAAACAGTATTTTATATATGTTTTCTTTGATTGTGGTACATATAGAAGTTCCTGAGGCGGTTTCCCAAATACTTTCCCAGTCCTCTCAGTCTATAACTATGTTCAATTCTGCTGCCCAATGCAGCATATATTCATGGGTGGGGGCTTCTGTTGCCCTCTCTAGTTCTGCACAAATTTGCGTTATAAGACCTTTCTGGTGGCTTGTTTCTCTACAGAGTCGCTCGAAGCCAGTGAGAGGGGGAAATTACAACGTTGGGGATAAAGTGCCTCATTTGTAGGTATTTGAAAACTTTCAGCCCTACTATTTCATATTTGGTTTGTAAACTTTGGAAACTCAGGAACTGTCCAAAACTCAGAAGGTCCGCAACTACCATGATATTTTTTGCTTTAAATTGATCAAATTGTCTGGGCTCACATCAAGGTGGGAATTTTGGATTTTTAAAAATTGGTGTAAATTGCGAATGAGCTGCTGTGAGCTTGAACTTAAATTTGCATTTCGTCCAGGTCTCCCATGTGTGTCTCATCGGGCCTAATTTGAATTTGTTATTCTGCATGTCCTCCCTGTTCAGGGACCAAAGGCAAGCCGGCAGAGAAGGCGTCCCGGCATAGTATGTTTCTATATCTAGCCAGCAATATTGATTTGGATTAGCGTTCCAGACTACTACCTGTCGCAATTGGGCAGCCTGGTAGTATCTTGTGATGTCTGGGACTCCAAGTCCTCCTCTCCCCCTTGAGGCCAGAAGAACTGTTCTGGTAACTCTAGGTTTTTTACCTTGCCAAATAAAATGGAAAATTAGTTTTTGAATGTTCTTTAATTCTGAGCCAGGGATGTGGATCGGGAGAGTCTGGAAGTAGTAGAGTAATCTAGGGAATATATTCATTTTAACCGAGATCATTCTCCCGATCCATGATATTTTATATCCTCCCCATTTATCTAGATCTTGTTTGATTTTTTGAAACAGGGCCAGATAGTTATGTTGGTATAGGGATTGGTAGGTCCTCGATATCTTGACTCCCAAGTATTTGATACAAGAGGAGCTCCAACGGTAATTAAAGTTTAGCTTGAGGAGTTTCACCTCTGGTTCTGGCAGGCTTAGATTCAGGGCTTCCGATTTATCGCTATTGATTTTGTATCCCGAGATTCTTCCAAAATCCCGGAGTTCTTTTTGAAGGTTGGGTAGGGAGGTTTGGGGTTTGGAGAGAGTTAAGATGACATCATCTGCGAATAGGGATATTTTATGCTGCCTGTGTCCAATTTCTATTCCTTGGATGTCTATATTGGTTCGTATTGCTGATGCCAGTGGTTCTATGGCTAGTGCAAAGAGGAGAGGGGATAGGGGGCACCCTGCCGAGTTCCATTCGTAATCTCGAATCTCTGGTTACTGCCCCCTGGCAATTTTACCGCTGCTGATGGGTTTTGGTATAGTCTACGGACCCCTCTAGATATGCGTCTTTGAAGCCAAATTTGCGCATAGTGTGGTCCAGGAATAGCCAATCTATTCTATCGAACGCCTTCTCTGCATCTAAGCTCAAAAGTAATGCTTTGGTTCCTGTGAGGTGGACGTGGTCAATAATGTTGATTATCTTCCGAGTATTGTCTGAGGCTTGCCTGCCCGCGACAAATCCTACTTGGTCAATATTAATTAATCTCGGTAGAATGGGGTTTAATCTGTTTGCAAGTATTTTACTATATAATTTGAGGTCAAAGTTGAGAAGGGAGATTGGACGATAGCTTCCACATTGCATCGGGTCTCTACCTTCCTTATGTATTATAGCTAAGTTGGCAAGAGACATTGATGGGGGGATTTGGTTCCCTTCCATAAAATGATTGAATGTTTTTAATAGATGCGTGGATAATGTGGGCAAAAATCTCTTATAGTAGACATTGGTGAAGCCGTCAGGGCCTGGAGACTTAGTAATTTTTAGTGATTTGCCCGCCTCTTCCAGTTCCTCTTTTGAAATCTCAGCATTGAGGACTGTATTTTCTTCTTCCGTTAACACGGGAAGTTTACATTTGTCTACTTTTTTTGAGGGGTTAGCTTTATGAGTTTGTTCTATTGTTTTAATGTTATCTGTTAGCTCCTTGATTAGCTTTTGGCGGGCTTTTTTCCTGTGGGACGCGATGGAAATAAATTTCCCTCTGATGGCTGCCTTATAGGCTTCCCATAGGATTGCTGGAGAGGAGACTGATCCTGTGTTGAAAAAGAAATAGTCCTTAAGTGAGGATCTAATTTCCCTTTCTATCTCAGGATGATTTAGTAATGAGTCATTTAGTTTCCAAGAGTAGTTTGTTGTTTTTTCGAAGGGGATTGACAGTTTCAGGGTGATCGGGGTGTGGTCGGACCAAGTGATTGGGCCAATGTCTGATTCAATGGCCGCTGCCATCACATTTTTAGTGGTCAGGAAGTGGTCTATTCGAGAGTAGGTCTGGTGAGGTGCTGAGTAAAAGGTGTAATCTCTCTGACCCTGATGCTGGGATCTCCATATATCCACTAGTGAGAACTCGCTCAAGATTCCCCTAAACCTTTTCCCCTTGATTTGGGAGTGCGTTGTGCGGGGAGGACCTATTGCGGTCGATCTGTCCTCGGTGGGGTTTAAGACCATGTTTAGGTCCCCTCCCACTATCATCGATGACAGATATCCCGGGTCAACACCCTCGAGAACAGTTTGTAGGAATTCTGTTTGATTCTCGTTTGGGGCGTACACATTGATCAGAGCAATTGCCGAGCCCGCTAGGGAGCCATATACCACTAGAAATCTACCCTCTGGGTCCATTGTTGTTTTGACATGATTGAATGGGGTGCCTTGTCTGATTAGGATAGCCACCCCTCTTCTTACTACTAAATGATGCGAAAAAGCACATTGGGAACACTTTTTTGAATAAATTTGGGGGGTCTTGTGATGTGAAGTGGGTCTCCTGTAGGAATATGATGTCTCCCCCTGATTTTTTCATATCCTGGAGGGATAACCTCCTTTTCCTATTGTTTTGTAGTCCTTTGACATTTAGTGAGCGGATCTTAATTGGGGGTGAGGATGTCATTGTAGTTTTTTATGGCTCGGGGTCTCGGAACCCCTCCTTTCCCACTAGGAGGGATCTTGCTTTAATTTCCTGGGGACTCGCTGTGTTTCAGCATGTATATTCTTTGGGGGGTGTGTGTGGCTTGCCAAGGAGGGGGGGGGTGGGAGGGATAGTGGGGGTGGGGGGTAAAAATCTGCTGGGACAGGGTCAGCAGATAGAGAATAGGTAGGATAAGGTCCTTTCTAGGTCCTAGTGTGGTGTTGCCAGATCTACGGATGACCGGCATTTGGGCTATCGTGCCCTTCTGGGGTGGGTCTGGTACCAACGACCGGTGCGCAACAGAGGGGTCCAGACCCTAAGTTGCCAATATGTAGCGCTTTCCCCTCTTGTTCTTTTGCCCTGGTTCAGTTATGTGTCGTGTTATATTTGAGGGTAGGCTGGGGTGAGGGGGGGAGGGAGGGGGGAAGGGAGAGGGGGGAGGGGGGGAGGGGAGGGGGGGGCAGGGAGGAGGGGAGAAGGGAGGGGGGCTGAGGGGGGGTAGGGGGAGGAGGTAGAGGGGGAGGGGGGGCAGGGAGGAGGGGAGAAGGGGGCAAGGAGGGGGTGGTGGGGTGGTGGGGGGGGAGGGGGGGAAGGGAGAGCGTGAGGAGTATTTCAGGTGGAGTATTGCTTTGCAGTTTATATCAGTCATATATTATAGACATTCCATTTGTTCATTCTTATACAATCAGAGTATAGTCATTACATTTGCTCATTCTTCTACTAACCGCCTTGCCTCCTACCGATCTATAATAGTAGGGGGGGGCTCGGTCAAGGGGGGAGGGGATGGGACAAAGAATGGGGGGAGGGGGGATGGGGGAGGGGGGGGAATGAGGAGCATTTCAGATGTTACATTGCTTTGCAATTTACATCAATCTTATACTCTAAACATTCTATTTGTTCATTTTTATACACTCAGCCTTGTGTCTTCCTTTTTTGGCCTAGTATGTGAGGTCCTGACCTTGGTGGGAGGGGAGGGAGAGGAGGGCGGAGGAGGGAAGGGGTGGGGGGGATGTTTCAGGGAGCATAAATTGTTATCCAATACATAGTGATGCTTCAACAATGACGTAATATTTACTATCTCCCAGACAGTTTATTTTCCAGCTCATCCTCCTATTGTGGTAATGGGGGAAGCCTCATTTAAGATGGGGGGAAAGGGGGGGGGAGGGGAGGAGGGGGGGAAGGGGACAGGGGGGAAGGGGAGGGGAGCAGGGGAGGGGAGCAGGGGGGGGGAATGAGGAATGGGTGGGGTATGTAGGGGTGGGTAAGAGGAGAGGGAGTGGGTAAGGGGAAGGGGGGGATAACAGGTGGAGGTGGGGAAGGGGAGATGGAGGTGGGGGGAGATGGAGGAGGGGGGGTGGGGGGGATTCCATGACAGGGAAGTGGGTACAGACTTTACAATTTTGTCTCAATGATAATCTGGAGACATACTGAAACCTTGTGTTTTGCTGCCCGTCAATATTTGTCTGCATAACCCTTAAGCACTTATAATGGGCGCCAACTGCGCCTGCTCAGGCTCTCCTAATTTTCCAACGCTTATTAACTGTTTAAACATTGGACCTTTAACACAGTAAAACATTTTCGTTAACTTGTACACGGGTATAAGGCTTGGGGGGATATTCCAAGGGATTCTACTGTTGCTGCATTTGCACTGTCCATCTGTCCCTTTGCCACGACAGTCTCTCTGAGTGCAGTGTGGGGGGGGGGGGATATAGGTAAGGCATTGACCATTGTATCTGTGGTGGGGGGGGGTCACCGTAACTTCAGCGGGGCATGTTATGACAGTGCTTGTCTCTACCATTGTGTATCTGTGATCCCCACTTGCTGTAATGTGATGTTGGGGGGGGTAGTACTCACGGTTACCGGCTTGTCCCGCACTCTTTCGGGGGGGGAAGGGGGAGGGGGGGTTGTGGAGTGGAGCCTCAGTATGCAGATTTGATTCCTGTAGTCTCCGCATCTGCGTGCTCGCTCTTACATTTACCGGGCCAAACCGGTAGAGGGGGGGGGGGGAGGGGGAAAGAAAGATGCATGTTTCATTGTGCCTTGTCCAAGTGGGGCTTGGTTCCTCCGCTCCTCTTTTCCATCAGATTGGATCTCGGAATCAGGTACTCCTCCACATCCACGTCGGGGCCTCTGGGGTGCTCGTTCCTTGTAGGGGAGGGGGGCCAATATCTGGTAGTGACCCGGTGAGATATACAGTAGGATGCCGTGTTAGAGCTGGTCTCTCTCTGTCTCCTATCCTGGTGTCCCGTGCTCGAGCTCCCAGTGCAAAGTCTGCTCTCTGCTGACGGTTCTTGTCCTCGGTACCCTGGTACATGGGAGGGGCCGTAGTTGCCTTGAGAGGTAGGTCGTCAGGTTGCAGGGCAGATGGATCTAGTGAAGGTGCAGGTATTAACTTGGGGTTAACTTGGGTGTTCGGCCTCTGGGTATTTTATTTGGCCCGTCCCTGCTTTTGTCCCGCCAATCTCTCAGACGCCCTAACCGGTGGGTCCATCGCCTCCGGTCCTTGGGTTCTGGAGGGAAGCTCGCTCCACTCTGCCGGCGGGTTCAGCCCTAGCGCTTTTGCAAACTGCGCCATGTCTTCTGGGTGCCTGATAGCATGGTATTTGCCGTTCCTTTGTACCAGTAATTTAAATGGAAAGCCCCATTTATATTTTACCTCCTTCTCCCGGAGTAATGCTGTAAGTGGTTTCATTTCTTTTCTCCTGTAGACCGTGCGTTTGGATAGGTCATTGTAAATTTGGAGCGGGTCACCATTGTGTTTGACTGGCTCTTGGGTGCAGCAGGCCTCCATTATCTGCTCCTTTATTGAGTAATGATGAAGGCGTGCTATTACATCCCTTGCCCAGTAATGGGTCGTCCGACCTTGGTCCTAGGGCTCGGTGTGCCCTTTCCATTTCCAGGTCCTTGTGGGTGAGATCTAAGCACACTGACTGGAAAAAGTCTAAGAGGTAGGGTTTAATCTGGGCTGGGAGAACCGTCTATCGCGGTTCTCCTGGTCTTCCATATGGTCCCGCAGGCTGCTCACTTCGGCTCCCAGCCGGTAGATTTCATTTGCCGCCTCCTCTTGGGACTGCAGTGCATCGGCCATTTTGGTTTCTAGAACCGCGGTGCGCTCCGTGAGGCCTGAGATTTCTTGTTTCAGCTCGGAGACCGCGGCTCTTAAGTCTGCCTGCAGTGAGGTGTGAAGTTTGTTAAGCATGGAGGCTATCATCTCCTGCATATACTCCCGTGTCAGGCCTCCGTCTGGTGGAGAGGGAGTTTCGGTGCGGTCGCGCTCCGTTGTTGGCCGCTTAGGTCCGCGTGTGTGTGTGGAGCCAGCGCCATCTTGGCTCTTTGAAGCAGCCTCCGAGCTCCGTTGCAATGGGGAGAAGAACCGGGTGACTCCTTGAGCTACTTGGGCTTTCGGCCTGCCCGTCATTTCAATCGCGGGAGTTGCCTGCAAGGTAATCTGTTGTCTTTTTTGTTTTTTGGTGGGGGGGGGGGAAACGCTTATTTAGCTGTTTTTATTCTGGGGTCTGAGGAGCTCCTCTCCTACCCGACCGTCCTCATCGGCATCCTGGACATGCTCTAAAATATATATATTTTTAAAGACACAGATTCAATGAAATATAGATATGGATACAGTAGGGCCCCCGCTCATACGGCAGGTTACGTTCCATGCTGCCGCCGCAAAGCAAAAAAACAGAACCGGCGATTTTCAATGTCTCCTACCTCTCTGTGCATGCGCAGACTTGCAGTAACCCCGTTCTGCGCATGTGCGAACTCGGCCGTTCCCCTTCTGCACATGCGCAGACATGTCCTTCTTCGAGGGAGAGGGTGTGAGGTGAGGAAATTATGAAGTCTGGCTCTTCTCCCTAAGGGGAGTAAGAGGGCTATGAGCCTTCCCCATCGTGGGGCAAGCATGCCATTCTAAGCTGACTGGTTTAGACAATACCCAGATGGAGTGCCCCAAGAGATGGAGTCTGCACCATCCAGAATGTCCTGCCCTGTGGGAGATTAAGAGGAGAAGTGGAGAAAGAGAATGACAATAAAAGCTGCTTATTCACCAGAGCTCTGCCTGGGTGTCGGTTACTGGGCAGGAGAAATAAAGAGTGCAGTGATGGGAGTTGACATCCCACAGCTTGGGATCCTGTCACAGCTGGAGGTGCTGTACACCAAAAATCAAACCACAAACATTGTCCTCAAACTTGTCCTATGCCCTTTACCACCTCGGCCACTCTCCCCTCCTGGAACCAGCAGGTATGCAAGCACCACACAACGAGTAGTAGCCAGAGCAGTTTTCCCCAAAGGAGCCCTAGATGAGATGGGGGGGGGGGGAACAAGGGTTACATTAGTAACAGGAACTTCCTATACCCCAGGATATGATAAAACTTATCTGTATATATATTCACGAAACCGGACAGTTTTTATCACCTCCCTGGGGTTTTCCTACTCCAGAACATGAACAATTATATAAGAAGGGCCATTAACTTTTTACATTACATACATTTTCAGAAAATACAACCTTACAATATTCATGCACTGCTCATCCTAGAGGCATAATACCATATAACTGTACTAGCTTATTTGCAAGGTTAAGTGTCCGTGACATAGTCCGCACGTGTAACCTAATCGGTCAGTTCCTACTAATTTTTTTCATTTTGCTTCCAGTCCATTACATCCTCAGACTTAATTTCAATGCCTGCTGTATCCTGCACATGACTGGACTGTTTCTTTAGCGACTGACGAGCCACCTGGACCGGATTCTCCTTGGCTCCACACTGTGGTCCAGAGTGGCGAGATCTGGAACTATTGAGGTGCAGCATTGTCCTACGTCGCTTCTGCTTTCCAAACTTTGAAGCTTCTAGGCTCTTCTTACTGAAATGTCTGCTCTCAAGAAAATTTGTACTTATCAGAAATCCTTGATTTCCCTTTTGAGACATTTACAAGGCCTTTGGGTTTTGGAGACCTAATTGCCTCTGTATAGACGCAGTCCAAATTAACAATGTCATCAGGATTTTCTATCCACTTTGTGTTTTCAGAAACTGCCACCCACTTGGCTAAAACATCTTCTGTGGTGGCCTGGGTGTCTTCAGGGGCATAAGTTTCTGTAGGACGTTGTACAGACATTGGGGCTGGGCAATACCTTTTCCTGTAATGGAGACACCTGTGCATTACTGTTCCGCATAGCTTCCTTTTGTCTTAACATCTTTTCTATGTACTGCTTCTGTGACCCAAGTGTCTGTCTTAGGTTTGTAACCTTTTTCTCCAAATTTATCTGAGGAACCTCCTGCTGGGTAGCAGTACAGTCCAACGTAGCATCCCGCTCAGTCTTCAGAGCCTAGAGCTCTTCGCCCAGGTAACGCCTTTGTTTCTCTGCCATCTTGTGGCCAGTACGCTCAGACGTCTGGTCCTTCCTCATGTCTTGAAGCTGCCTTCTGTATTTCTTTTTTCACACAGTGCGGCTGCTAGTTCAACTTTTTTGGGGTTGAGTCACAATTCCATGTCTGTCAGCTGATTCAGAGCAAGGTTTAACTCTATATCCTTTGCTCTATTCTTGACCTGCAGCTGCCGGTGCTCCTCCCGGACCTTGTCCAGCTTCAGCTGCGGATGGGCCCCCTCATTGGCCGTGTGGTCCAGCCGCTAATGGATATCAGCCATCTCGGTTTCATAGCGTAATGTCAGGCAGTCCACCTGACAGACGGTCACCTCCTCCCTCTCGGCGAGCTCTATCTTGCACTCAGCAATCTTCATCTACAGCTCTTCAATTTGATCCTGCAAGTCCCCTCTGAGGGCCTTCACCTCTTTCCGGTGCTTGCTCTGAATTTGCGTCAGCGCATCCTTCATATTTTGGAGCTCTGCAGATTTCATCACCAGGGTCGCTGCTGCTTCAGTTTTCCAGGCCTCTTTCTCCTCGGCGAATTGACTCATGGGGATTGAGCAGCCTCTCTGCTTCTCCACCTCTTGCTCCAGTTTCTGGACCTTTTCCCGCTCCCTCTCATACGGAGTCATGTTGCATCTAAGCTCTGCCTCCAGCGATGCTTTGGTGATTCGCAGCATGGCCTTCAGCTCCTCATACTGCTCTGCAGGCACACTGGGTACTCAGCCGTTCCAGTAGCACTTGTACATCATTTGCCGCCTGGACACTTTCTTCCTGCAGGACCCACTGCATCTCTTTGGCCTCCTGTAGCTGCACACGCAGTTCTTGAAGCTTGCTCTGCAGTGCTGTCTGTACTGCTAAATTTTCCAGGGACAATTGTTCCTTAATTTTTTCTGCTTGGTGAAGCTTCTCCTTTCCTTCACTAGCCTGGTCAGACAAATCTGAATTGTCTTCTTTCAGACTTACATTCTCTTTCTTTACAGTCTCTAAATCACTCAGGACATTCTCATGGGTTTCCTTCAACATACCCAGCTCTGTGTTTAGACTGTGGCCCTCTTGTAGAGCCTCCTTATATTTCTGTTTGAAGTTAGCAATCAGTTTGTCACACTTGTTCTGCTTTTCCTCCATGGTAGCAATTGAGGTGTTGGCCTTTTCCAGACTGGTTGTCACCTCCTCCAACTCACTCCGTAAGAGACACTCTGTTTTCTTCAAAGCGTAATACTCATGTAAAGCTGGGAGTATATTCTTCTGTAAAGCGGTGTTAATCTCTTGCTTCTTATCCAATCCTTCTTGCAGGACATCACAATCATGTGAGAAGTTTGGAATGCAGAAATTAAGGCCTCTTTATTCTGGATCAAGGATTCAGCTTCCCTTTGCTCCTCCTTTTCCATTGCCATCGTTCCCATGACGATTCTGCCCATCACTCTGAGCTGCAGAACATCTCGGCGCCTTTCTGACGCATGTTGTCCTGACAGCGCAGGTTCAAGTGGTTCGGTCACTTACTCTGTGACTTGAGAAATTGTTTTTTTTTTCTTCATCTTTCTCTTTGCTTTATTTGCTCCAAAGACATCAATATTACTGGGCACACACTCACTGGTATAAGCTTCCACATCTTGCTTGCACTCACAACACGTTGCTTGCTTTTGAAAATTTGGGGACACATATCATCCATGTGACCTACTTCATGACAGGCCCAGCATACAAAATTGCATCCACACTTCACACATTCTCTGTGTATGCTGTAATTACAACTGGTCATACAAAGTGGGACAGACTTAACTCGCAGAATCTGCACTTTACTTCGGCCGGGCGGCCATTTTAAATCCCCACTTTTTTCCCCTCAAACCCACAGACCTTTCAGTGTCTGCCTGTTCTCCACCATATGTGGCAAAATGCTCCCTTTATGTAGCGCTGCCGCTTGCCCATGCTCTTCCTGACACATTCTTCTAGGGTTTGTTTTGTATAAAAGGGGGACAAACATATGCATACACACAAGGGGCACTCAGCCCTCAACCTTCAGCAGTTTATTTCTCCATTAGTGACACTATACATTTTTAAACACTGTCACTTTAAGTCAAAACAAACGCATAAAAATAACATCTACTCCTGTCAGGAGTCTAACTCACATGCATATCCCTATCTGCAATGTTGTCTGGCTAAGCCAGTTACCAACTTAAAAATAACACACAGAGAATAACATTGAGTCCTTAACTGTGAGATGGGGACAGCGTCCCATTAGATCCTCAGATGCTGCAGTATGGGAAGGGGCCGTCCTCCCCAAACTGGATGCAGGGGAGCTGTGATACCCCCAGCCGCCAGGCTCTAGGTGAGAGACTGAAAAAGCAACCCTCTCTGCTCTAAATACCTGTTCTAGTAATTAGGACAGCAGGTGAGGGAAAACCAGAACCACTCATCTCTGCCTGGAGTTTCTATCCCACAGTCTCAGCAACTGTGAAACGGTGGAATGGATCACTTCCATACTAAGTCTGCACTTTCTTCTATAGATTAGACAGAAAGCTGCCCATTATCCTGCGACAATGTCACAATATGTTTTAATATATTTCAATGCTAGGTATGGGAGCTTCAAACATTGTCATGGCACAAACCCCATGTAAAATAGGGTATTGAAGTTCTTTGTAAGAAATGTGCAACCTGAAACGCGTAGCTCACCACAGCCACATAGGCGCGCCTAGGATGTAGATGGGTCTTGCAAGCTGGGTCAGGGGGTACGGAAGGTAGAGTAGTCGTTATACTTGCCAGGTCTGGATTGGAGAGTAGCAGATCATTGGAGTACTTTGCCAAGGTCAGGATTGGAGAGTAGCGGATTGTTGGGGTACTTTGCAAGGTCAGGATTGGAGAGATCAGGATGGTCGTACATAACCGAGTCAGAGTTGGAGAGGTGCAGAGTCCAATGAACGTAGCAGGGTCAGGCAGCATGGAGATCAGAAACAAGGCAGGCAAGGCACAAGTCAGGAACAAGGTCAGGATGCAGCAAGGCACGGCGTCACACACAAGCTTATGCTCAGCAATGAGAGTCTGGACTGAGCAAGTATTTAAGGAACCTCCCTCCAATGGGAAGTTGGGCGGAACAAGAGAGAACGTGCTGATAGGCTGCTGGGTCACGCAGGTGCTTCCTATTGTGCACCCTGATTAGGTCTAGGGGCGGAGCTATGTCCCGCGTGCGTCACCGATGTCAGGAGGTGGCGATCCGATCATGCGCCACTCGCGCACTGCGCATGTCCGTGATACGAACAGGAACGGAGCCTGGAGGTGGGTCCAGGGGAAGCCTGTCTTCTGTGCGTCACTAACGTCAAGGGGTGGCGACTCGATCGCATGCCACTCGCGCACCACGCATGTCCGTCTTCAGATTGGGGGCGGAGACTGGGAACGGATCTGGAGGATCTGGAAACGGATCTGATCGCGTGTCGCCCGCGAGCGTAGTGGAACCGTTGTGGGGCCGCAATACTTGAGTGCAAGATGTAGAAGGCTAAAGAGGTGAGTAAAGAGGTGAGTTCCGACCATCAGGATGGCGAATCCTCACACAACCGTGTTTTAGCTGTTAAAGTACCTTTCCTACTGCTAATTTTTTTAACATCTCATTTCGGTGTGAATATAGCTATGTGACAGTTTTTTTTATCCCCTCTAAAGTAGAGATGTATGAATTCGGATTCCTGAATTCTGGACAGCCTGTAACTTTGGGGATCCTAGTCTAAGGCCTCGTCCAGGGTGAGAACAGGCACGCTAGCGCTCCAGCACTGCACCCTGCTCGGGCCGTGCTTTTCCTGGCCGGCTAGGGCCGCACCAAATAAACAAGAAGGTACAAAATAAGGGTCCAAAAACAGAGAGATCCCAAGGTACTTCTAACTACTAAATGCTATGTAAAACATTATCTATTCCCAACAGAAAAAACATATTGTGACTAGCAAAAAGGAGAGAGAGCATAATTGAATAAACTTATATGTGCTAAAAATAAAGCACACACAATAAGAAGTATAACCAGGGGGGAGAAAGAAGGGGAGAAAAAAGCACACAAAATTCTTACCCAGGCCTATACAAAACAGTCACATGTAAAAAACATAATAGAAACAAGTATACAAAGGTGCCTGCAAACACCCATAAGTGAGACACTGATGGATGCAGAAAAATGTAATCCTGCTCCCATATGAAGGCTAGACTAATGCTAGCAGATGCCTGGACACGAATGTCCTGATGGTAAAAAAACATTTATCTGATGGTAAAAAAGCCCCTGTTGAAAGGCAAAGGAATACTCAGCTCAAGATAATGAGGGCAAATCCATATGGAGCTGTGAAGATGCAGTAATCATTTGCATATCTTAGTAAATATACTCATTATCTTGACAAACCTTTGTCTTTTGTTTGTTTTTGGACCCTTATTTTGTACATTCTTGTTTATTTGGTTATAATGAGTTGGTTCAGTATTTTATTTAACAGCTGAGTTTTTCAGTCATGTGTTTATTCATGTTATGTATATATTTAATTATTTATTTTCTTGCTTATTACAGCTTAACCCCGTTATAGCACAATCCTCGGGGGCCACCCACGACCACCACATTATAAACAAGGTCGCAAAAAAAATGGCCGCCAAATTTTTTTCTTTTTTTTTTGTGGTGGTACCGCGTCCACTTGAGGGGGTAAGCTGAGAACTCTCCCAGCGTTCCCAGACCTGGTGTGGCAGTGGCAACCGCATGCAGCACTTACCCGGCATCTGGCAGCTCTTCTTCCTGTCTCTGCTTCCTGCTTCTGCTTCCGTATTGCGAGAGAAAGCTCTCTTAAAGTAACAGTGTGTCTCTCTCTCTCTGTGTGTGTGTGTGTGTGTGTGTATTTGACTTTGTGAGACTGTATATGTGTGTGTGTGTGTGTCAGTGTGTGTGTCAGTGTGTCAGTGTGTCAGTGTGTCAGTGTGTCAGTGTGTCAGTGTGTGTGTGTGTGTGTGTGTGTGTGTGTGTGTGTGTGTGTGTGTGTGTGTGTGTGTGTGTGTGTGTGTGTGTGTGTGTGTGTGTGTGTGCAGTGTGCTGTGAGTGTATGCAGTGTGCTATGAGTGTGTGCTGTGTATGCAGTGTGCTGTGAGTGTGTGCAGTGTGCTGTGAGTGTGTGCTGTGAGTGTGTGCAGTGTGCTGTGAGTGTGTGCAGTGTGCTGTGAGTGTGTGCTGTGAGTGTGTGCAGGGTGCTGTGAGTGTATTGTAGAAAGAAGCTTGTGGGGAGCGCAGATGTCACCATATGTGGGGGAAAAATGAAAAAATATATACAGTAGTGTAGTATGTTCTACAGAAAAAAAACAGCTCAATGAATAACAGTTGGGGACTCACAATTTCTCAATAGAATAACAGCAGTGGATATGAACGTGTTGCATGGAAGGCTTGCTCAATATGAAGTATCAGGTTTCAGCAGGATAGGCCCTCAATGAAAAAGATGACACACTTAGTGCAACATTGCATGTTCAATGTATATATATATTTAAAGCCAATAGGTATTGCACTTACATTCTGCACTATGTGCATAGACACATAAAAATAATGATGCACAGCTCTTGTGTTCACCGCCAACCCTGCTACCGAGATCGCGTCGCGTCACTTCCGGTTAGCCCGTCACATCACTTCCGGTTGCGATTGATCGCAGAATTGGAACCAACGGGTCAGGGGGTTGCTGGATACACTCGTAGGCTGCTGCAGCATTTCTCTTGCTTCCAAGCTTCGTCAGGAGTTCAATCTGTTCCGTCATACATATGAATATATATATACCCCAATAGGGTTCTGATTGGATGAGGGAATAATTCACGGCTTCCTATTGGTTGGATTATTACAATTGTAATTGGCCAATGGGCGGGACTACTACGTCATCCGTAACAGCTAACATATTTAAGCAATACATAGCAAAATAACTTTAATGACAATGTTTTAAAATATATCATAAAAATAAAAATACCCCTATAGGGGTATATATATATTCATATGTATGATGCAACAGATTGAACTCCTGATGAAGCTTGGAAGCAAGTGAAACACGTAGAGTTGAACTGCAGCAGTCTACAAGTGTATCCAGCACCCCCCTGACCCATTGGTTCTAATTCTGCGATCTATCTCAACCGGAAGGGACGTGACGGGCTAACCGGTAGTGACGCGACGCGATCTCGGTAGCAGGGTTGGCGGTGAACATAAGAGCTGAGCATCATTATTTTTATGTGTCTATGCACATAGTGCAGAATGTAAGAGCAATACCTATTGGCTTTAAATATATATATACATTGAACATGCAATGTTGCACTAAGTGTGCAGTGTGCTGTGTGTGCAGTAAGTGTGCTGTGAGTGTGTGCAGTGTGTGTGCAGTGTGTGTGCAGTGTGTGTGCAGTGTGTGTGCAGTGTGTGTGCAGTGTGTGTGCAAAAAAAAAAATATATATATTTTTTAATTTGGGATCCACGCTCAAACCACGCTATAAGCGATTCCGCATTATAGCGGATCGCGCTATAACGGGGTTGAGCTGTATTTAGATTAGCTGCCATCAGTGTTTGTATGTTTTTAAATGTGAGTGTGATCTACTGTGTTTAATTAAAATCTTTTTTTCATTGTGCTATATTGACTCTTGTCCCCGGTTTTTGCTCTGTATATTTGTCTAATTTTCAAGGTTTATTTTGAGTGCTTTACTTAGGAATTCTGTTAGTCTTTTTGTGTGTTTATATATTAGTTCTATCCCTTAGCACCACTAATTTTCTTTTGAATTTGTATTATTTTGTGGCTCTAGTTTTCATTACTTTGATGCCAGTATTATTATATATTCTATGAACTGTTTTTTTTTTTAGCCTTTTTGTATCTATGGTGTGAACGACACCCTTTAGTGTGTTTTCAAAATATATAGAGAGATAGAGAGATACAGTATAGAGATACTTATTTAAGTTATGGTGGGTAAAAAAAGTGACAAAAACCCTCCACAACAAAGCATATAGCAAATAGAAATATTACTGTATGCTCATTTGCATGTCTTAGACAGGTCTGCTACCCCGCCTTTCACCATTATCACCAAGCACACAGCACTTCCATTGCAGCAAGGGATTCTGGAAAATGACATGCAAATGAGCACACAGTGCCACCTTTTGCTTCAAAACCATTCAACATGGTTCCCCTATAGGCTTAAGCTTGCTGCATGGTCACAGCTTTGAGCACCGCCGAGGTTAAGATGCATAGCCAGTAAACCCACCCACAGACAGAATGTTTCGACATTAACGGGTCTCTTCAGTGTGGGGTTGGTTATTCTGGCTATGCAAAAAATGAAGCAATGGATAGGTTTTACCACACTTATTTAAGTTATGGTGGGTAAAAAAAAGTGACAAAAACCCTCCACAGCAAAGCATATAGCAAATGGAAATATTTTTGTTTGGCCATTTGAATGTCTTGGACAGGTCTGCAACCCCACCTTTCACAATTATCACCCAGCACACAGCACTTCCACTGCAGCAAGGGATTCTGGAAAATGACATGCAAATCAGAACACAGTGCCACCTTTTGCTTCAAAACCATTCAAAACCCTTTAGGGGAACCATGTTGAATGGTTTTGAAGCAAAAGGTGACACTGTGTGCTCATTTGTATATCATTTCCCAGAATTCCTTGCTGCAGTGGAAGTGCTGTGTGCTGGGTGACAATGGTGAAAGGCGGGGTTGCAGACCTATCTAAGACATGCAAATGAGCATACAGTAATATTTCCATTTGCTATATATATATTTAATTATAATAGAGATGACCTAGGCACAGAGAAAGAAAAAAAGGGGAAAAGTGGGAGAATAAAGGGGAGGGACAATATAAAGTAGTATGTCTGTATAGGATCTCTCATACAAGGTAGGAGATGCACACAATTGATTGAAGTAAAATAGGCCATTATCCAGAAACACTGGATCTAGATCTCTCAAAGTTGATTGGAGCCGGGAATTCCCTCTATCCATAAAGAGCACAAATAGTGTAATACTATTTATTAAAATGTATAAAACCTTAAGCATAAGGTAATGAACTCACACTTTAAAATAACATTTAAAGGCCATAGGAGAGTTGCTTTGTACGGAGTCTCTCACACTCAGAAATCCTGATCAATCAGCATTAGGTCTGTTTGTTATCACAGTCTATCAAGAGTCCCATAGAAACTTAATCGTCTCCACTCTATAGCTATGTCCCTGTGCTGCAAAGCTGTACCCGTGTTACAATGGCGTTCCTCCATGCACACGCCTCAATGCAAGACCGGCTTATCCTCTCTCCACATTCCGCTTCCACATTCCTCTTGGAGGTTACAACCGGCTCAGGTTGATGTTTCTCTGCACTCACGTCTCGGCATCCAACCAGCCTCTGATCTCTCCATTCTCCGCTACCACATCACGTGGGGATAGCCAACTCTCATCTCGCGTGATTTGGGGGATGGTACGCGGCTAGGCTCCACTGAGCTCCTCTGAGCTCCCGAAGTTTACACTGATACCACAGCTCATGGCCCACAGCTCCCAGCTACATAGAACAGAACAGATCAGAAGCTGATGATCCTCTCCTTGCAGAAATACACACCCTACGTGTTTTTGGCTTAGTTTTATGGCTTCTTAAGGGGTTAATGACATAATAGTTTTGCATGGCTACACGGCCATTTTGCCACTGGGCTGATTAGCATATATACAAGCAGGAACCACTGGAATGCCTGTAGGGAGGAGGACTCAGCAATAGGTGGTCCTGTGATAGGCTCAGGAGGAATCAGTAGCAGCAGGTGTCTGATGCAGAGAAGCCAGTCTCTGCTTTGCTGCGTGCGCGCACCGCCGACGTGCAGTCCAAATGCATTGCGTGTCCCCGATGCGCCAATGGGAACGGAGATGGGACCAGCAGTGCCGGTTTCTACAGCCACGCGGCGCACACACGCAGGACGGGGAGCATCTGTGGGGCCGTGGGACATACCAGGAGAGCGCAGCTCGGTAAGGGTGTCGGTTGTGTCCCCACCTTTGTCAGGGAGTCGCTTGGTCGTAGGGCAAGGTAGACCTGTGCTGCGGGGTACGTAGTCAGACCTATCACGGATACTTACATGCACACCTTCAATGTATAATAGATTTTGGTGATCTGTCAGTATGGTGACAGGATTTTCCATACCTTCGAGCAAATGCCTCCACTTTTCTAAGGCCATCTTGATGGCCAGGAGTTCACGATTGGCAACATCGTAATTCTGTTCGGCAGATAAACGTTTTTTGGAGAAAAAAGCGCAAGGATGAAGTCTGGCCCGAAGAGTCTTTCTTTGAGACAATACCACTTCGGCCCCGACATCAGAAGTGTCCACCTCAAGTGTGAAAAGAAAGCCAGGATCGGATTGCATGAGTATGGGAGATGACACGAAGGCCCTTTTAGTCTCTCGAATGGCTGCATGGAACCAAAGCGCCGGATCGACTCCTTTCTGTGTCAACGCAGTAATAGGTGCTAACACGGATGAACATTTTTGAATGAATCTCCGATAATAGTTAGCAAAATCAAGGAAACGTTGCACGGCTTTGAGAGTCATGGGGCGAGGCCAATCCACCACCGCCTTCACTTTGGCTTGATCCATGGCAAGACTAGTGTCAGAGATGATGAATCCCAAAAAAGGCATTGTGGTCTGATTGAACTGGCATTTTTCCAATTTGGCGAATAGGTGGTTTTCCCGTAATCTTTGAAGCAACTGTTTAATAACGTGTCCCCGAATGTTCCCGTATGAAAATCACGATGTCGTCTAGATAGATAATCACGAATTGATTGAGGAGATCTCTAAAAAGTTCATTTACAAAGTCCTGGAACACTGTGGGTGCATTGCAAAGTCCGAAAAGCATTACAAGATACTCATAAGGTTGCGTACCTTGTTGGTGCCGGTTTCTCTCGGTTCTCCTGTCCTGGAGCTGTTGGTCCATCCGGATACAAAGTGCGACAAGGTCCTCTAGTTAAGTGGGGCATTCCTGTGCCGCAAGTTCTTCCTTGAGTGTTTCGGACATGCCTTGCCAGAAGCCCGTGATCAAGGCCACGTCATTCCAGCTGATCTTGGCGGCTATGGTCAGGAATTCGTACCGGGCCACAGGACTGTTACCTTGAGAAATGTTCAAAAGGGAAGAGGCGTCAGTTACCTTGCATCCAGGTGTATCAAATATCCTGCGAAATTCCCTAGTGAGGCGTGTGATGTCATCGGTGAGGTCCAGCCTCTGCTAACAGATGGGAGAAGCCCATGCCAAGGCATCAACAATTAGCAAGGATACAATCTATGTCACCTTATATCGCTGAGACAGAAAGCGATATGGCAATAGTTCGAAGTGACGGAACATTGGTTCAGAAAGCCGCGACAGCATAGAGGATCGCCGTCATAGCGGTTGAGAGTAGATAGTTGTGGTTCAGAGGCTGCGGTTATCTGAATGGGTGCTGGTACAGGAGACGCTGGGGGCACGGAGTGAGAGAAACCACCTTGGTACTGGTCAGCAGTGGCTTGAACCGAGCGGTGGAGTTGCTCCATACATTGGTCATTTTGTGCCAAGTATTTTTTCAGCTTATCATGTTGGCATGGGCGTGCAAATGTCAGCCCACCTCAGCGGGGTCCATGTTTGTGGGGCTGAGCATACTATAACGAGTGCTCACCACAAACAAGGTGGGACCACAAGGCTAAGGTGGGGATGTTGGTAGTCACCGACCTACAACCAAGCAGCCACGTCCGAAGTGCAGAGTGGTAGTCGTGTAGCTGGGTCAAGGTAGGAGACGTAAGATTGGTCGAGGTACTTGCCGTGGTCTAGGAGTGGAGAGATTGGATTGTCGTTGTGCGGTGTAGGGGTCCAGGGGTATAGAATGTAGAATAGTCGTGTCCATAGCTGTGGTCTAGGGGTCAGAGAAGGCAGGAGTCAGGGTGTACGCTGACGTCAAAATACATGGAGCAAGACAAGGCAAAGGCAGGATAGCAAGAATCTAGAGGTAAGCACAAGTCACAAGAACAGAGTTTATGCTCAGCCAGTTTGTAGGAGGGCTGGCTGAGTATTTAAAGGGCAGGCAGCCAAGGGAAAGAAAGCCCACAAGTGCAAGGTAATGAATGCAGGGCAGCCCACAACTGCAGGGTAATGAGCAATCAGACATAGGCTGTCCACTGATAGGCAAGGGTGGAGTGCATAGCAGCTGAGGAATAATTGAGAGAATTACCCCGATGTTTGCTTGTACATGTGGCATCTGCGCGTAGCTAGCGTGCGCCATAGGTTGTCCGTGTCATCATGGAGGCAGAGCCTGGAGATGGTTCCTGCTGTGTCTTCCTTCCTGGCAGCGCGGCGCCTGTGTGCAGGTTGCGGCTGACACGCGTCACTCGTGACATCGCGAGATGCGTCACGGGGCGGGACATAAGCCTGCTCCTGACAGTCAGCCAGAAACTGTTGTGGGTTAAAGTTTTTAAATGTTCTAGTGAGTAGAACTTTAGGGCTTGATTGGGGTGGTTTAATTTAAAACTGGGCTGTTCTAGGTGCAGGGGACTCTAAATAAGAGTTTCACCCTGACTGGGACTTATATATATTTATTTCACCCCTGATAAAGTCGGCGCAGCAGCAGATGAAATGCGTAGGTTTACGTCACTGTGTCTTCTGATCAGCTGTGCGAGGAGTTCCTGAGCTGTAGGCTACCCGGAGACTGATAGAAGCCTGCAGCTTCATTTTGCTTGTTGGCGTTATGCATTTCCATAGGCTTCTAGCCCTATAAACAAGGCTGTGTTGTGGTGAGCGGAGCAGAGTGGAGTCGGAGATCACACTGTGTTTTCTGGATCAGTACGATTTGGCTGCCTCATAGTATATCGGATAGTATAGTATAGTATATCGGAGGGGCTTCGCTGACGTGTGTACCCCCCAGAATCGTCTGCCTTCACATGCCATTGGTGAGATCACTCCTACACCTCTACTCCCTGCTATTGCTTGCTATTTTGGCCAGAGTGGCTACATATTGCAAAGTACTGCAACTTTACTATCTTCATTCAAGATTCAATAGCACTAGCTGCTGCACTACATTGTATTTGCTTCAATCAGTCTAACATCAACTTTGCCACAGGCTGCAGTGGTTATTTCAATCTACACTGAACTATCTCCTCTCATCAGCTTGTTAGCGGACACTTTATCGGTATCTGTAACAGGGGAGTTATCCCTGTTCAGGAAATGTGCTTCTAATCCAGCAGCGTGGTGGTTAACTGCTGGTAGTCAATTAACCAACACCACCTGGCTGATTAGGTTTCTTAGAAAAACCTGCCTTTGAGACAGGAAGGGAGATTTTCCTGAGTCTCTCAAGTTGTGGGACTGACCATGGGAACAGACGTCTTGAGTCTACCAGAAGAGGCTGCCAGCAAGACACAGGGGAAATCACCTCTAAACCTGAATGCTGATATAGCCTGAGGAAAAGGCAGCAACCCAGGAACAGAGAAGACTTTCCCTCCAACTACAAGAAACAGATAAGACTTTCCTTTATAAGACTTTTTGTATATTTGCACATATCAAGATATATGTTTGGGGCTGGGAGACATGCTAATCTAAAGGGAGTTGTGGACTGAATAGGTTTCACTAAAAATTATCCCAAGTGGAACAGAAGCGTTGTTTGACCCCTTATTTACATATGTTTGGATGATTTTCTAATGTTAAAGAAACAGGCGCAATAAAAGCCTTATTTAATTTCACCTTAAAAAAGTCTCTATTGCAAACCTCTGCACACGTCCTTCTACATATGGTGTCAGAAGTGGGATTGAGGTGGCCCTTGAAGTTTAAAGGGGTCCCGGAGATTGCCTGTGAATTTTTTTTGTGCCTTTTGCCTACAAACAGTCTGAGCAACATAAACAAAGAACCTCATGCAGCAGAGATCAGAATTAAAGGGATACACATCCAGACAGGAAATCTATACTACACTGAAACCCACAAAACCACAGACGGACTCTTTTCCCCAATCCCAAGAGGAGAGAGAGAGAGACTGCTGAAGCAGGTAAACCTTACTTGCCTATCACAATAAAGTGTAATATGGTCATTGAAATAGGGGTTTTGCCTTCCAGCCGTAGTCAGGGTTCAAGAAGTAAGTTAGCCCTTAAAAGGGATAGGCATTTGTTGTTTTCAAATGTTTCACTGAAGCAGTGAATACAGATGGTGACCCACGAGCGGTACTGATTCTGCAAGTAAAGGCTGCCACACCGCATAGACTACCAGCTGTGAATGGAGTATATGCAGAAAAGTGTGAAAATTGATGCAAGACTGTGCTGAAGCAGGGGAATTTTCAGTAAACAAGTGCAGAGGGTAAAATTGCCCTACTGGGAAAATGAATTGCTGAGCTGTGTAACAGGTATCCCAAAGCCAATTGCTGACTGTTGAGTCGCCCTGCCGGGAGTGAAAGAAATATTCCACTGCAAAGAATATTTTTTTTTTCTGCAAGTAAAGTCTGTCTATGTATCTTGGGTGTAAAACAGGCACCCAAAGTGTGAAGAGTGAATGCCATAATACCCAAAGTTGAGACTGAAAATTACTGAACTCAAGCAGAAAACCACATTATTTGGCTGAAGCGGAGGGATCGTACCTAGCAAGTAAATGGTGTAAAGCAAACAGAAGTTTTTACCTAGCAACTGCACATCCAGTATACCTAATGAGAGAGATTGCGTGCACAGTACTGCTGATATTGTAAAACTTACCCAAGGGAAAAAAAAAAGTCTACAGAAATGCCTGTGAGAGCTACGACCTCTACAAGCAAAATATGCCCACCTGTAGGACTACCACAATTGGGGGTTCTAGCAAATACAGTGGCAACAGCTGCAATAGCGCCTCCTGAGGTCAGGAAGAAAATTATACCTGATAGCCCCAAAACGGAGGACAAGATGCAGCGTTCTTGTAATGAACCCTACCCCACGGAAGAGTGGCCCTTTCAGTCCAATAAAAAGGAAGACATCTCTTACAAGGGAACCCGAACCGAGTCACACCCACAAAACACCCCAAGAATGGTGGGGGTGCCAGAACTCGGCACGTACCGAAAAGACCTCTCTCTATGATGACGAATATGATCGGCAGGAGAAAGAGCGGGAGCAGCAGATCACCAAATATTTCTGTCAGCTAAAGCAACTGCAAGAAAAGCCTGGCGTATACAGTATAATGAAGCTGCTGAAGTGTCAAATAAAGAAGGCGACCCCAGTATTCCTGATGGGACAGAGTCATCCAAAACAAAAAGGCGGAAAAAGAAAAGCGGTTCTTCACTTACCGTGGAAGGAACTGACACGTCCGCAGATCCTGTGGAGAAAAAGGGAGATGCCCTGCAACCTAGAGAAAATGGAGAAATCGTCCCGCGGATAACCGAATATCCAGAGGGCCCAAGGCAGAAGTCGTGTACCCCAAAGAAGTGTCTGTCCGTTGCCAACAGTGAGGAACCCTCAACCAACCATCCCAGGGAAGCGGAGCCAGACCCAGTGAGTGTTGATCCCTTGACCAGCCCTGAACATGCCCTGAAAAATGCCAGGCATGACTGTGATATGCTCCGTGAACAATTGAAACAAAAGAAAGATGATTACGCAGAGTTACTGAAAAATAACGTGAAGCTACAGGAATATGTGCTCGCAATGTACTCTTTGGCCAGGACAGAATTGGATGATCTCAAGACTGAGCTAGATACTGCAAACGCTACTATTTCAGCCATGGATGAAAAGCAGAGCCAATCTGATAAAATGATTGCTAAGCTGAAGCGGAAGTATGGGGAGGCACTGAAGGAGATGACAGTCTTTCAGCAAGAGGTTCACACTCTTCGCGTAGAGCTGAATGCCTCACAACAGGAGGTCAACAGTGTCCGGACAGAGGTGGACATATCTCAGAAAGAGGTTCATACACTCTGCAGAGCACTGGATGCCTCACATCATGAGACCAATGGCTGCTGCACAGACCTGGAAGTCTCCAGAAAGGAACTTCACAGTCTCACTGAGGAGCTGGACATTGCAAAGAAAACTATCCTCCATCTTAACTTAGATCTCAAAGTCTCTCAGAAGGAGCTTCAGAACCTAAACCTGGAGATGGAAGTCTCACGCCAGGAGACAGCCCGCCTCCAAGCAGATGTGCAAGAATGGAAGGCGTACTGCAAGGAGGCCCTGAATAGTACAGAGACTGTAGTAGGAGAACATTTAAGATTAAAAAGAGATAACTTAAAACTGAAAAAAGAAAATTCTCATTTGACAGACTACGTCAAGGAAAAGAATGAAAAACTGCACGAGCTTAAAGAAATAAATAAACTTTTGGAGATGAGAAGTTTGAAGCAGAGCACTGACTCCAGAACCAACTGCAAGGTCTGCGTATGCAGCTCCAGAAGGCCGAGGAGAAGCAGCAAACTCTGCAGGAAGACAATCTGCAGGCTGCTAAAGAAGTACAGGTGCTGCAGGAACGTCTGATTACCCAGTATGTCCCCGCAAAGCAGCATGAGAAACTGAAGGCTACCCTGAGCATCACCAAAGCATCGCTAGAGGCCAAGCTTAGAGCCCAGGTGACTCGGCACAAA
The DNA here is from genome assembly GCF_040206685.1 of Ascaphus truei. NCBI lineage: Eukaryota > Metazoa > Chordata > Amphibia > Anura > Ascaphidae > Ascaphus > Ascaphus truei. The sequence continues at coordinate 218,204,891 of NC_134487.1, forward strand.
AGGGAGCATAAGAAGGTCCAGAAACTGAGACAAGTAACTGTGGCCCGAGCAAAGAAATTCACAGTGCTTCACAATACAATGAAATTGTGGAAGCAAGCTCAGAGAAAGCAAAGTGTACAGATAAATTCCCTGAGAAGAGACTTGCAAGACGCACTCAAAAAACAGGGATCTCTCGCGGATGAGATTACAGTTCTACAAGGACAAGTATTGACCCTGACCAAGCGTCAGTATCCCACAGCCACAAAAACCCATGAAGACAAGGGTACAGTGAGAGCTGGGAATACCGCTCATCTGAAAAACAAGGTTGCAAAATTTGAACCACCTAAACAAGCACTAGCAAAACCTTCAGCCACCCAACAGGCATCAAAAAAAGGTACACGTGCTGAATCAAAATCAGAAGAATCCTTAGCTGATGAAGCTGAAAAGATGGGACATTCTCTGGAAGTGGATGTGGAATTGCAACTTAATCCCAAAGAAACTGAACTAGCAACTCCATTGAGTGGAAAAAGTGCAGAGAGACAGCTTCAAGAGCGGAAAACTCAAAGGGCTGTTTTTAAACGCTCTGCAACTGTTGCCATACAGTCTGCTTACAATAAGACGAGCACCCGACACGAGGGAAATCTCATGACCGCGCACGCAGCAAAAAGACTATACTTGGAAAAAGTCCTCTTCGAGCGACTGAGGAGTGCTGATCTCAAGCACCTTCGGGAGGAGACATGAATAAACTGGAGAAAGGGCTCCAATCCCAGTGGGACTGAGGGGTCTCTTCCTTCATTCACTCTCACTCAAGTCACAGAGATATCTAGAATGAGAGTGGAAGGATGGGCTTTGGCTGTGGCAAGCCCGAACTTCCCACAAACAGGGGAGGTATGTAACAGGGGAGTTATCCCTGTTCAGGAAATGTGCCTCTAATCCAGCAGTCTGGTGGTTAACTGCTGGTAGTCAATTAACCAACACCACCTGGCTGATTAGGTTTCTTAGAAAAACCTGCCTTTGAGACAGGAAGGGAGATTTTCCTGAGTCTCACAAGGTGTGGGACTGACCATAGGAACAGATGTCTTGAGCCTACCAGAAGAGGATGCCTGCAAGACACAGGGGAAAGCACCTCTAAACCTGAATGCTGATATAGCCTGAGGAAAAGGCAGCAACCCAGGAACAGAGAAGACTTTCCCTCCAACTACAAGAAACAGATAAGACTTTCCTTTATAAGACTTTTTGTATATCTGCACATATCAAGATATATGTTTGGGGCTGGGAGACATGTTAATCTAAAGGGAGTTGTGGACTGCATAGGTTTCACTAGAAATACTCCCAAGTGGAACAGAAGCTTTATTTGACCCCTTATTTACATATGTTTGGATGATTTTCTTATGTTAAAGAAACAGGCGCAATAAAAGCCTTATTTAATTTCACCTTAAAAAAGTCTCCATTGCATACCTCTGCGCATGTCCTCCTACAGTATCATTATACAGTTTTATTTTGTACTCCGCAATTTACATGTCAATTTTCTGTTTTACCTTGTCTTATTCTATAGGGACCTTGTATTTCCCTGGTTTTTTTTTAAAATAAATTGCCCAGATTGTTATATTTTCATGACATGATCACACAAGCAGATCCAGTGGACAAATACGCCAAAAACAAAACCTGGCTGACCCAAAAGCCCGGCTCTTACAAATGTATGGGGTGCACGAACTGCCAATACATGCAGGTTGGATCCTCATACTGTCACCAGTGGGATAAAGATCAAAATTCGCCAATTTCTCAATTATGAAACCAGATTTGTAATATATTTGATCAAATGCCGATGCGGCTTGTTTTACATTGGAAAAACAGTGAAAATGCTAAAAGAACGTATCGCCATACACCGGTCCACAATACGTAAAGCGTTACAATCTGATGTCAATGACCAGGAGTTTAAATGCCTTCCAGTAGCCAAACACTTTAGAGACTTAAAACATTCATTGGCAACGTTAAGGTGTATGCCTATCCTGCAGGTCCCAGCGCCCGCACGAGGGGGGGACAGAAATAGACTCTTGCTGCAGAGTGAAGCAAGGCTTATTTTTGAACTCAGGACTGTGGCACCGTTTGGCCTCAATGAGGATCTAAAATTGGGGTGTTTTTTGTGATTTTTAGTGATTTTTTTGTATCAGCCGTCTTCATGTTGTCTCACTTATTGTTCACTGTCATGTTTCCCTCACGTGGTTAACCCTAGTAGATGGTGTATGCACAAAAGTTTGTTTTGTTAGCACATTAATAAGTTATGGATGCGGTATCAATTTGTCGCATACCGCGATGTATTTTGGACGAGATGTGAGCATTATGATGATCATGTGGAGTTAGTTAATAACATTAGTTTATATCATGAGATTAGCTTTAATACATTGTGCTATCACATGTATGCATATGTTTTTTAAGCCTACATATGCGTCCTATACGCCCCATGGCCTGGATGCCCATATTTTCATGTGTATACGTGTATGTTCACCGCACAATATACCTTATAGGCATAGTTTATGTATCCTCCTAATGTGTCATTTATAGTATCTTCAGGACTTTGTGCCATCATATGTATATAAGTGTTTTTTAATCACACATGTGCCTCCTCTGTGCCCCGTGGCCCTGATGTAGCAACATGTCACTTTTTCACCACTCAGTACACCTTATTAATACACTTGAAGGTGTCTGTAATATGCCTTGTATGGACTTGGTTCACAGGGTGCCGTCACGCGTTGTGCGCATGCGCAGTACCTATTCGGCAGCCGTTCCGTCCTATCTACCAGGATATCAATGTCTCTTTAAGTCATAACGAGCATGCGCAGTGGTACCAATCTCCCAGGGCTGTCTTTTGCCTAGTCAGTGCAGGCGCGCCTAGACTTGAAGGCGTGCGCTATGCGAACTGGCTAGGTCAGGGACTGGTGGATGTTTGAAACATGCGCAATGTAGAGCATAAGATGAGCCAAGGTACTAGACGCAGGGCGCATGCGCACCGCATCCTAGTGGTACGTACTGATCCATGCAGGCATCCATACTTCTTAACAAGGAAGTATATGCTAATTAGCAAGATGGCGGTGCGTTCCAGCACGGGCTGCTGTCCACAGTAAGCACATCTACACGGTTTTCGTGGGCTTTGGGTCCCTACACGGGGGAGAATGATTGTTTATTGATTCATGTGGGTATATAAGGTGGTTCACTGGCACTCATACACTGCACATCCCTGAGGAAGGTCACACTTTGATGACTGAAACGTTGGATGCAGTGCCATGTATTTCTTTTGAATATAGTATTTCTGGATTTCCCTGGCTGTATGCTGTCTCGTTTTTCCTGGACCTCCATCTGGTAAAATTTATCTGTATTTATATGTAGCCGTGACCCCTGATTCACCCCAAAAAGCGGGAGGTTGCACTTGCAAGAGTAGTTGCAATAGCCCGCGAAGGAGGAGAATGCATTTGGTGGGAGGGAGCAGTCCCTTGACCCAGCAGCCCTGCGGGGAGGGTCAGGTGAGAGAGTCGAGCCAATGAGCTGAGGAGGTGCCGGAGATATAGGCAGTGGTTGCGCGCACGTGGAGTTAGAGCGGATTGGAGCGAAGAGGAGACGGAGAGTCTGTGAGGGGAGGTTGAACCGCCCGGCGCAGGCCAGGTGCCCAAGGCCCAGTTAGCCCTGAGTCACCTTAGAGACAAGCTGAGCTAGGGATCGCCTTAGTGAGGTTCCTGTTCCCCTAGTACCTGTAAGCCTTGACCGGGACTATACTGTCGAGAGGGAGGTCTGGGCTCAGACCCCCACTGGTGTTGCCGGAGTCCGGGTGGGAGCGTCCCGGACCATAGAGAGAGAGATAGAGACAGATCGGTGTCGACGTACCGAGACCCTTTGTGAAGATCATGGCAGTCCCGAGCACCGGAGTGCTCGGCAGGTATTTCATCAAGTGCACCAACGGTACCATTCATTCACCCGAGACACAGTGGCTGCGCAGTCACCCATACGCACACATAGGGCCTGCTGTGAGCGGGAGGACTAATCCGTAAGGATCAGACTCGGGGTGGGATCACCCGGTGGCGGGTGTTGGAAGTATTGTTAACGTCCGCCGTGGCGCATGTTGTGGGGCGTCCGCCGTGGCGCTAGGTAGTGTTGGCGTCCGCCGTGGCGCGCTATATATATAATGTATAGATGTATAGGAATGTTATGGCATGTAATGTACTGTGAGTTTGGTCTGCAAGTAAAAGAGATTGGTTTTAGAACTTGGCTGTGTAAGTGTAATTCTTGCATATATGTCCTGCGAAGACCCACTCCCCCTTTGGCGGGAGCTGTCGCAGGTGGAGGCGCTGCACCCGTTATAACTATTGCGCGCACCCCAGGCTCTCCGTGGCAGAGACTTAGGCCCTGTGAGCCGGCAGGTAATACAGCACATAGTAGTGGCTTGCTAGTGATAGGAAGCAGGGCTAAATATATATATATATATATATATATATATATATATATATATATATATATATATATATATATTTGCAGCAACCAGCACTCACATGTCACAAGGTATCCCATAAAAATCAAATAGATGAGATATTACCAGATGGAGGTCCAGCAACAAAGAGACAGCACTCCAGGGGTATATTCAAAGTAGTATGTATTGTAGAAACATACAGGCATCTCAGCCAACGTTTCGGTCTGCAGAGAGATACCTTCCTCAGGGCTGTGCAATGGTACAATGACCGTGACTCCTACTTATACCCCCACCCAGTGCAATCAAACACCCAACAAACCAATCAAAACCTAATAAAAAAAAAACATATGACACAATGTAACAGCTGTCAAGCTTGACATTTACCTTGAGTGATTGCAATTACCATTTCTCGTTCTGTTCCACTGATCAGACGGCCGACGGCACCTGATGATGTCAGTGTGTGGCAACAGAAACCTCTCTGGGTGTCTTCTATGATCCTTACTGTGCTACTGCACATATGCAAGTCTCAAATGAAATCGCCATCTTGGTACACCAAGTACTCTCATACATAACCTCAAGGCACAACCTCTCTTAGCTTCCTTAATGCTAATGCGCATCTGCAAATCGGAACAGGCTTCCCTGCTTCTCCTACCTTATCACAGTGTGTGACTTAGACCTAAATAAGGCAATCACTCAAACGGTTATATATGCTACAATGCCTGGAAGTGCTGATGGTAACCTACATGAGCAATTAGAGCCCTTGTGAATACTATAGTCTAATTTAAAAGAACATTATAAAACACATCATTTTAATAAGTAGAAAAAATTAAAATATTGTACTGATGTATCCAAGTATTACTATATCATTTGACGTATGTGTATGGAATGCTTGACAGTTGTCTGCATAAATAACCAAATAAGAAAAAAAGCCCAATGTGAAAAAAGGGTGTGCAAAGAGAGAAGAAAAAACATAGATAAATTGGATCCAAAAATGGGATCACCAAAAAACTAATCTATAAAAAACAATTACATTTCAGTTCCTCATTCAGTCCATAGGGTGCCATCGTTTTCAGATCAAAAATGAACCTGGCCTCTTGTTGTAGAAGAAGTTTGCCTCTATCTCCTCCGCGTGCTGGCGGTTGAACTTGAAAAATTGGCATACATCTCATAGTAGACAGAGTATGTCGGTGTGTTTTAAAATGTCTGGCAACAGGTTAATGTTTTAGATCCTCATTCTCGTCCGCGTTTTGCAGCGCTTTCCTTATTGTCGAGCGGTGTAATGCCATCCGCTCCTTGAACATGCGTGTTGTTTTACCAATGTAACATAGTCCACATGGGCATCTGATTAAATAAACAACGTATATTGACTCGCAGTTTAAATGGTGTTGAATTTTGATTGCCTTGCCGCTATGTGGATGAGAGAATGTGGCACCCTGTTGGAGAAACTGACAGTTAATACAGCCGTGGCAACAGTATACTCCAGGTTTTTGTGCCAGCCAGGTTCTTACTGTTGCATATTTCTTAATCGGGTCAGCATCTGTTAGTATATCGCCCAAATTTGGACCTCGTTTATAGCAAAAGAGCGGGGGCTTCACAAAAAAATTCCCAATCTTCTTGTCGTTCTCCAATATATGATGGTGTTTTTTCACACTGTTTCTAATGGAACTGGATGCAGTCGTGTAAAAGGTAACTATATTAAAGCATGATGACTCCAAACTCTTGTTTTTTGTTGTCAACAGGGTACTTCTGTCTACCTGCTTCACTCTTGTCAATGCTTCCTCTATAGGAAAAACAGTGACAATAGCGCTCTAACAAACCCAAAATAAAAATATGATATATATAACCACTAATGTGTAAATAATGAACGTGATTAGTAAAACAATATTGATAATAACACACGTGCCTCAAATAAAGTGCATATAAAGTGAAAAGGACTAGAAAACAGACTACAACCCTTGAAAAAGACTGTTCCACTTGTCTTTTCTCAGATGATCTTTCAAAAGTTGAGGGGAGCTTGTCTCGTAGTCATAAAATAGAAGAAAACATTACATAGTGCAATAATGTTTAACAGTGAATGGGTGCAAACTCGGTCAAAATTGACTACTCACATTCAAGTAATCAAAATCACGCAGTCATTCAACTTAAGGGGTGGATGCGCCCTATGTGATTGCAGCAGCCACCAGCCACCACCTCCAAGGAAGAAAAAATGAGAGACCATATAGTGTAGAGGGTATAAAATTCTAATAGGGAATACACAAATGAAGGCTTACACTTAGTACAGTCGAAGAAGGCAGTATTGGATAGCGGATAACGGATATCCCTTGGGTCGCGATCCCCTGGGTTGCTCGTTCTCCTCCACTCCCCCGGAAACACTGTTAAATTGCTCATCTTTACAATAAAGTCAGTCGTGTCCCTGATGTAAGATCCTATAGCTGATATGATAGGTCGTCCTGGAGGCAACGTGACAGACTTATGTATTTTTGGTAATGTATAGATAACAGGTGTGCGGGGGTGGGTCTGTGTCAGGAATTTAGCAGTCTCTTCAGATATCCAATTGTTGTTTAGACCCAATAATATAACTGCATCAATCTCTTCTTTATATGAAGCAGTGGGGTCCCTTTTTAATCTCTTGTACTGATCCATTTTGGCTAATTGTTGTTCAATCTCCTGCTTATAGTTAGTGTATTGCATGATTACTATGCCACCACCTTTATCTGCAGCCCGGATAATGATCTCCTTGTTCTCTTTAAGGGGCCTATGCAGAGAGCAGCTCTAGAATAAATTGGAGAGCTTAAGAAAAAGTAGCTTTAATGGAGAGTTTTATTCTCCATATGCAGAAATGGGCGAAATCCGCTATTTTTAGCATTACTGCATGTGGAGAATTGTAAATGAGGAGATGCGCGCAGCTGAAAGGGAGAAAAAAAAATCGCGCTTTTTTTTTTTCCCCCTATAGCCGGCGAGCTCCTGCTTCTTGCCAACTTTAGTTGGCGGAGAAAATTTACGAAAATCGCGCAAAAACAGCCGCTAGATGGCGAGCGCGCCTTTCTGAATTTGGATATTTTTCAGACTGGCGAGATGTAGGTTCTCGCCAGCCGCGCGGCGATTTTTATAAACAAAAAAAAAATGGCGCTTTTTTCATACCTCGCCATTTTCGGCTGTTTTTAGCGTGATTTTCGCCGGAAAATGGCGAGATTGTTAATAGCGCTGCTCTCTGCATGAGGCCCTAAGAGTTTTTAATGCATCACGTTCATCTCTAGTTAGATTGAAAAAACTAGTTTGTTGATGCTTAATGGTTCTTTGAGTCTCATTTTCTAAGATATTCATATAGGTCGAGATGTTAAAATTGCTCGATTGTGGGTCAAAAGCACTTTTTGTCTTAAGGGGACAAATTGAAGCAGTTGGGTTTGGACTGGGTTCCTTTTTTAGAAAAAATCTTTCAATTTAAGATGTCTATGGAGTTTAAACATGTCAACCTCCCAGTCAAAGGGGTTTTGTCTGAACGTCGGGACGAAAGATAGACCTTTTTGTAACACACTTATTTCTGCTGGTGTAAGATTGTGTGTTGAGAGGTAAAATATTACCGTCTCTCCGGTTGTCCTTTCCTTCCTCTGCCTTTCCTCCCTTCGCGTTCTGGATATGTTTTTTGTCCTAAAAAAACATCTCCAGAAGTGCCCTCTGTAGCATCAGATAAATCAGTATCACTGGTTACATATCCTGCTTTTTTCTTGCCCTCATGATAGGCTCGCCCTGCATTCCTTTTGGAACAACCCCTGCCTGTAGTGTTATCATTATGACCCAAAATCCAACGATATACCCGCCGCTCCTTATAATCTGCTTTAACCAATCGTAACTTTTTTTTCTTGTATTTAATTAGATCAGCACGATATGCATCAAGAGTGGTCTGCATTTTATCAAGCCAGTTTGTATTGGTATCTGACTCCAATGTATTTTTATGTTGATCCATGATTACATCAATGTCACCCTTAATCTTCACTATTTCCTTGCTTGATTGCTCTATTACTAGTATTGTCAAGTCAAAAGAGCACTTGTTAAGTATGGCTATCCACTTCTTACAAAAGTCCACATCACTGCGTCCTATAGTGGGTTGATTTTTAATTCTAAAGCCTCTAGGTAACATGTTTTCCTTATGATAGTGAGACAGGGTAACACCGTGTAAAAAAATTAACTATTTCTCGTTTTTTAAGCTTGACCAAATCATTATACACATCCAATGCATTATCAGGTCCTAACACAGATTCAAAAGTCTCTGTATATCTTATGCTGCTATTTCGGCATCACTATATCCTGCTGTATCTGAGAGTGTGGTAAAGATCCCAGTGAAATCTGCAAATTCATCCATGAGTGCAAGATATTGTCACAAAAAGATAAAAAATATTCCAATAAGTGTAAACCATCCGTTCCAATGTTTATGCAAAACAGGGAACCCAAAAGTTCATCAAGGAGTGGTGCACAGTTCATATATATTCATGTAGATAATTGCAGCAACCAGCACTCACATGTCACAAGGTATCCAGATGCTAATCCCATAAAAAAATCAAATAGATTGAGGTCCAGCAACAAAGAGACAGCACTCCAGGGGTATATTCAAAGTAGTATGTATTGTAGAAAGATACAGGCACCTCAGCCAACGTTTCGGTCTGCAGAGAGAGACCTTCCTCAGGGCTGTGCAATGGTACAATGACCGTGACTCCTACTTATACCCCCACCCAGTGCAATCAAACACCCAACAAACCAATCAAAACCTAATAAAAAAACATATGACACAATGTAGCAGCTGTCAAGCATGACATTTACCTGGAGTGATTGCAATTACCATTTCTCCTTCTGTTCCACTGATCAGACTGCCGACGACACCTGATGACGTCAGTGTGTGGCAACAGAAACCTCTCTGGGTGTCTTCTATATATATATAGTTTTGGAAAAAACTAAAATAAAATGCAAACATATTTTAGAATGAAAACCATTGCTTACAGTATGTGGTGACATCATCATGTGTGACACCGTGTCGTGTGCGCGCCAAAGCAATGTTGGCAACCTCAAGTGTATTGAGCCCTGTCCTAGCCAGATAGACAATGCACCTTTTTTTTCCACTCATTAAGATAACAGGTTGTCCTGTTGATAGCTTATGCCATTAAATTAATAAATAGATGAAAACGTAGACAAAAATATGTTAGAAATACTGTGTAGAATAAAACAACGATTATGTAATTACCTAATTATTATTTTTCAGAGGGTTATATAGTGCTGTTATATGCACTCGGTTATATATATATATAATGATTTTTGAAATTCTGATTATGGACATGTATTTTTCATGAATAAAATAACTCAAAATGTTTATATAATATATACTAAAACTGCTATCTCCCCTAATTCATGGATTATTTATGAAACGTACAAACATTTCTAATACACAACTGAAAGCTTGGATGAATTCTCCCTGAAACCTATCAGGTATACAATTAATCTAAGGCAAATGTTACTGACCCCTAAATGTCTTTCTCAGTAATGTTTCAAATTATTGATTTGTACTTTCCCCAGGAGTGTTTTCAAAAGAAAATGTTTTATCTTCTGAAGGAAGCAGCCCTTCCTTCATTTTCAAGCAGGTACTGTAAAACTCTTGCCACAAGTCAATATTGTGTGGGATGATATCATTATATCAAAAAGCCTAGTTCTGATACTATTCTGTGAGACCAGACATATCTTAATGGCAGCATCAAACATCAAACAGAAAACAGTTTATGCACATTTAAAGTAAAGCCTTGCTAGCTATAGAAAAGGAGGCTATGAAGAAAATTAACTGAACAAGAATACATGTACTGTACACTACACTACAATGACTTTACACACATTAAAAACATGTTAAATAACCTTTTTAAACACATTATGGACCAGATGTATTAAAATGGCTCACCTCCTTAAGATGGGACTACAGTATATGCAATTATTAAATCATAGCTTATGAGGTATGTGTGTCAGGTTGCTGTGGAATGCAGAATGGCAGCACCAATCTTAAGAAACATGGTTCACCACTGCAGACATGGTGGAGGTTGTTGCAACATTTGTTCCAATAGTTGTTGCAAGTACAAATTTGAGTTTCAAAAGTACCCATTAATGCCCCAGCCCTCTTATTTCTCTTAGTAATTTTATATATCTCGAGGAGACACAATAAAAGGAAAAAGGAAAAAAAAACGATTGGTCCAATAAAGTTGAGAAATGCAAATTCAATGTGCATCAATTTTAGAACAAAATCAGATTCGATACATCTGTACTGTAAACCTGATTCTTTTAGGATCAGTTTTATCCTAAAATTGCTTTTGAATTCATGTACTGCATACAATACAGCAGATAGATTTGTATTGTATCTGTGTCTTTGCATGCTAGGAATTTTACACGTGTTTCAATACAAGATAAAATGTAAAAATATCTCTCTTTAAACAGTGCCTTTATTTGTTTAATGACCTTGTTCTTTTCATCAGAAGTACTATACTGTAGCATTAGCACACTATACTCAAAACACTATGCATTAAACAAATTTGTCTCAGACTGTTTGAACATGGCATGGAACATGGCATTTAATAAATGTAAGACAAGATCTTCTGGCAGTTATGCTTATTTGATTTATTCTGCCATTCAAGACAGTACAGATAAGAGTTTATCATAAGCTATCAGTATCACTATAAAGTACCCATTCTATGACAAAAAACAAAAAAGCTGGAAACATTCTACCATACACCCTGGATTACTCAGAAGCCTTGCACTATCTACTGAATGTTGGTGGAGAACTCTAAAAACCAGCACACCAACCACTGCTCACTCAAATGGCAAACACCACACATTTACAACTTGCAAACAACTAACCAAATTTCTACTCATACTATTACTCTCTCTAGCAGGTGATGTTGAAACTAACCCAGATCCTCCCATTTCAGCTCTGTCCCATGCTCCTGAGAATTCCACCTTTAAATTCCAAAAAGGGCTATCTGTCGCCCATATAAACATCCGGAGCCTGCTGCCCAAACTGGATGAACTAAGGGCATGGTGCCTTATGCATAAACCCAAAGCCATCGTTCTTACAGAAACATGGCTATCCCCTAAAACCCCTGATGCAAATTTCGCCATTCAGGGATACTCCATTTTTAGGAGAGATAGGTCAAAGAGAGGAGGAGGGGTGTTATTTTATATTGCAGACACCTTACAATTTACACTGTTACATTGCCCACCAAGTCCACCCTCTTTTGAAACTCTAGTTGGCAAAATCTGCCTCCCCTTTTCTAAGCCCATCTTGCTTGCTGGCATCTACCGCCCCCCTAAAGCCCCTCTACAATCCTTGACTGATATCACCCAATTTCTTGGCTCCATTTCCTCTCTGAATGAGAAGAGTAAGCTGCTAGTTCTTGGGGATTTCAACTTCAATTGGCTTGACCCTAAAAACCACAAAATCCAGATACAACTCAAGTCACTTAACCTATCGCAACTCATTTCCCAACCCACACGGATAAACCTGAAATCGCATAACCATTCCTTGCTAGACTGGATTCTCTCCTCAAACCCCAGCAGAATCCAATCCTCTGGCATCCTTCCTGATATTTTCAGTGACCATGCAATAGTGTACTGTGTAAGGAAAATTAAACCACCCCATTCAAGCCCTAAAGTTCTCCTCACTAGAACATTTAAAAACTTTAACCCACAACAGTTTCTGGATGACCTTACCAACTGCCCATGGCACAGAATCGATTTAATTCCCGACCCTGATTCTGCGCTCGACTATTTCCAATCCGAGTTCTTAAAACTCTGCGATACCCATGCTCCACTACGCAAAATAAGGGTACGGGGGGCCCACCTTCCATGGGTTACACCTGACCTTATAGCACTCTACCAGTTCAGGGATGCCTTGTGGAAAAGCTACAAAGTAACTGGCACTACCAAGGATCTCAATCACTACAGATGCATGCGGAACATGTGCACAAGGCAAACAAGGCATGCAAAAGCACAATATTACTCTGACAATCTCCACCAGAATACATCAAACCCAGCTAACTTCTGGAAGGTTATCAACAATATATTCCAGCCTCCTAACCATCAACAACCAAGTAATATCACTAAGGGGGATATTACTCTGACAAACCCCACTGACATTGCAAATGCATTCAATGATTACTTTGTGGGGTGTGCCACTAACTTATTAGCGAAACGCAGCACAAACCCCAAACATGAATCTCATCCTGGGAGTATCCCTACAGTCTCACCCCCTCCCAACACTGCCCACAATTTTCAATTTAGCCCAGTATCTGAAGAGGAGATTACACAAGCGCTCCTCAAACTAAAACTAAGCAGCCAATGTGGACCCGACTTACTACAGTCTAGGTTCCTACGACTTGGTGCCCCAGCCATTGCCAAACCAATTGCGTCCATAGTCAACTCTATCCTGTCTACAGGCCATATCCCTCAGACCTGGAAAACTGCCAGAGTTGTCCCAATCTTCAAAAGTGGGGACAAAAACACTGTCTCAAACTACAGGCCAATCTCACTTCTCCCAATTCTATCCAAAGTTATGGAAAAATGTGTCCACTCCCAATTAAGCGATTTCTACACCAAGACAAATTTCCCTAGCCAATTCCAGTCTGGGTTTCGTCCCAAACACTCCACCGTAACTACCCTGCTAAAAGTTTGCAATGAAATCCAGTGTGGAATGGAACGGGGACAAATCACTGGTGCAGTATTCCTAGATTTTGCAAAGGCTTTTGACACAGTTGATCATGTTATCCTGCTTAACAAACTCCAGAGCTCTGGAATAGGGAAACATGCTTTAAACTGGTTTCAGTCCTACCTATCAGGAAGATCCCAACATGTGTCCATCTCAGGCTCTAACTCCAACCCCCTGGATATCACCTGTGGTGTCCCGCAAGGCTCTGTTCTGGGGCCCCTACTCTTCTCAGTGTTCATTAATGATCTTCCCACAGCTTGTAAGGAAGCCTCAATACACATGTATGCAGATGACACAATCCTATATGCACACAGCCATAGCCTCTCTGACCTTCAACACATACTTCAGTCTGACTTTTTGAGACTCGAAAACTGGATTTCCCAAAACAAACTGTTTTTAAACACTGACAAGACTGTAACAATGGTATTTGGGACCAAGACTAAATTTGTAAAGCTTCCAGTGACTGAGCTACTGATTAGAACCAACGCTAACACCACCCTAACACCTGTCACTAGTTTTAAATACCTGGGCTTATGGTTTGACTCCCACTTAACATTCGGGATGCACATTGATACCCTGACAACCAAGACCTATGCCAAACTAGGGGTACTTTACAGGAACAAATCCTCCCTAAGTCTCCTGGTCAGAAAGCGTATTGCACAGCAGATGCTAATGCCAATTATTGACTATGGAGACATAGTATATGGCTCGGCACCTCAAACCCACCTTAGCAAACTTGACACCCTCTACAATTCAATTTGTCGTTTTGTTCTCCAATGCAACTACAACACACATCACTGTGAAATGCTCAAAGAACTAGATTGGTCATCACTAGAGTCTAGGCGCAAAGTTCACCTTTCCTGTCTCACCCTCAAATACTTTCTGGGCAAGCTACCCAGCTACCTGAACAAGCTCCTCGCCCCTACCACATGCAGCACCTATCACCTGAGATCAGACTCCAAAAGACTATTCATGGTCCCAAGGCTCAACAAAGTATCCGGACGTTCCTCCTTCTCCTTCCGTGCACCCCAAAACTGGAACAACCTACCAGAGACCCTCACATCCACCACCAGTTTAAGTTCTTTCAAATCTAAGGCTGTCTCACATTTTAACCTGCTCTGTAACTGTTTCATACGCTCATAATATATATTTTCTTTAACTGTGCATGCAATGTCTTGTATATAATGTATACCTTGTTCACTTACTGTATGTAACTGTACTTGTAACCATGTATTTGTTTTTCTCTGTGCCCAGGACATACTTGAAAACGAGAGGTAACTCTCAATGTATTACTTCCTGGTAAAATATTTTTAAATAAATAATTCTATTCGAATACAATAATTCTATTCGAATACACAAAAAGGAGAAAAGAATCCCCTATTGATGAGAGCACAAATGCTTACTTAGGCGGGCGTAAGACGCGTTCACTGGACATACTGTAATATGCAAATTAGTGTATGTCTCTAAGCGCTGTACCATCCTAATACAACAGTAACATACCTCAGAGCTTTGATCTAGCTGTAGTGTCAATAGAGACACTCTGTCAGACGTGAATTGTCTGTCAGTCTGTCCAGACATGTGGGCTATCTATGGGCATACACTCTGTACGATACAGCGCTCTGACAGAGGTACTTACCTGTTTAGGAGTTTCATGTACTGTATACCATCTTAATATCGAAAAGGGACTGGTGTGTCCACAATGTACTGCATGGTGAAATGATTGCGGAATATTACAAGTGCTTACAAAGGCGGGTGTAATACGCACTCACTGGACACATTGGAATATGCAAATGAGTATATGTATTTGTCACTAAGTGCCGCACCATCCTAATACAACAGTACCATACCCCAGAACTTTGATCTAGCTGTAGTGTCAATAGAGACACTCTGTCAGACGTTTATTGTCTGTCAGTCTGTCCAGACACGTGGGCGCTTCCAATAACGGTCCGACCGTCAGTGAAAAGCTGGTGACCGGCAACATTTGCTGTCTGTCCCCTCCTGGATACCTGCAGCCTGAACAGGATTTCACGTACAGATACCAGCACACTTGCATGTACCAAAACGATTTCCAGCTTCATCAGCTGTCAACTACAGGTGTAGCAGGCCCGCTGTCACCTGTCAACTACGTGTATAATCAAGAATACGGAACTGGCAGTGGCTCGGCGCCATCCGATTGGCAAAGTCTATGGAGAGTACAGCTGCCGTATTTTTTTTTTTTTTAAACATATCAATATCAATGCACAGTCAAGCGATTCTCCTGTCATCAATCACTTTGCTTATGGTTATTTAGTTCTATTATTTTAGTCACAATTCACAAAAATGTAGTCCAGCAATATCATTGGCTGGGCAGCTTCTATAATAGATACTGAACAATTGGTAGACAGCTAGACGCATGCTCATTGGAATCTTGTTTAAACGCATATGTGTGTCATCACATCTAGGCGCATGCGTGTATGTGAACAAGAGACGCCCCCCACGAAAATTATTGTTGGGACTGACCGAGGGGACTGTGGGAACTGACTAATTTGAACCAACCATTACAGCAATACTTTTTTACAGAAAATAAACTTTGTCATCAGGTGGAGAACGGCAAATGGAGGGATTTCGATGGATTGCTGAATCTGCACATTGCTGAATCCGGAGGCAACAATTTAGTGGCAGTGCCATTTTTATTGCTTAGGATAGAATAACTGTGAGCTTTATAGAAAACCTGAAACAGTATGCTGTTTTTTTTTCATACAGTATACAATACTTTTTTACATACTCTACTGTATAATAAACCCCAAAAATAAAAAGTATACATTTATTCTACATGTATTACACTGTGTATTCTATACCCGTACACTACAGTATGTATTGTTTTAATACTGTTTTGATGTAATGTGCATGTCTTTATACATACAGTACTGTACAGTATGTCTCATGGAACTGTAATGTACAGTATGTTCTAGAAATACTGTATTTTGTTATAAAAGGAGACATAATGAAACAATTTAAAACAATCAACATTTTTTTTATTTGGTGGAGTAAGTCAAAAAACATGGAGTACTGTAGGTAAAAACATTTATTTATGAATGCAATTTAAAACAAACAGCATTTTTTTTATTGAAGTACAGCAAGTCAAAACATTTACAGGTGTACTGTATGGTGCAAGTAAAAACATTTATTTAGGAATACAATTTAAAACAATCAACAAGTCAAAAATGAATCACGCAGCAAATTCAATCCCCAGCAGTGAGTCCTTCCAGGGACGATGCCTTGTATGCCGCAAAATGCCATTGATGGAGTCTCTCAAGATTTTCATCAAATGATCTGTAATGGAATGATAGCGCCGCAATTCCTCCACAATAGTCTTTCTGAAATTTTCAGGAAGAGCCCTTTTGACGCGATTCCCTTCGTCATTTACATTGTGGGCCCATCCGCAGTACACCTTGAAAATGTACAGGGCATGTTTCTGGGCTACACAACCACTTGCAAACCTATACTTCTCCCTGAGTGGCTGGGACAGCTCGCGCAAGATGATGTCGGGCACCGTCTCAATGCAAGTTTGTGTGGGTGGGATTGTGGATGCGGGTGTGCTTCTGGGAGTGGGTGTGCTTCTGGGAGCGGGTGTGCTTGTTGCGATGGGCGAGGGTAGGTGGTCTGCGAGTATGCTTTCCTCCTCCTGTCTTAGTCGCCTTGTCTCCTGGCGTGCTCTTGACAGGGTTGTCATGTCATCCTTGTCAACGGCATACATGAACACATATTCTTCTGATTGGGGGGGTGCACTTGGTGATGGAAGGTTGAAGGTCCCATCCATCCCATCCATGCCACCCTCCTACTCCTGCGGCCAACATACAGGGGCAGGAACTCCAAGCCAATTATGTATCCCCGCTATGTCTGTCTCTATCTTCTCCATGCGCTTATCCATCTTCTCCATCCATTGATTCATCATCTCCATCCGTTGATCCATATTTAGCATGGTCTCTAAAAGAAGATCTATCTTTACCAGCATACAGTTCTCAGGAATATCGACACTGAACTCATTCAACATGCGGTCTAACGAGCTGGATCTTGTGCATGGGGTGCTGTGGACATCTGAGTGGATGGGTGCTGGAGCGGATGAGATACCTGTAGGGGTTCCCTGGAGAGAAGCGGCAGTGTCGTCGAGGAGTGCACGAGAAAGTGTCCTGGGGCTTCCCTGGAGAGAAGCGGCAGCGTTGTCGAGTGCAGGAGAAGGTGTCCTGGAGGTTCCCGGGAGAGAAACGGCAGCGTCGTCGAGGAGTGCAGGGGAAGGTGAAATGTGGGTTCCCGGGAGAGCAGCGCCAGTGTGGAGTGCAGGAGAAGGTGTCCTGGAGGTTCCCAAGAGAGAAACGGCAGCGTCGTCGCGGAGTGCACGAGAATGTGTCCTGGCGGTTCGATGGGTTGGCTTCCATTTGTTTTGCTTTAAGGATATATCAGCTAATGTCTTCTGACATAATAAGGCTTCGTAAAAGCCTTAGCCTTTGGGGTCGTCAGGGGTTTTTCTTTATTAGCCTTAGCCTGTCGCTTTGGCCTTGGCTTGGAAACGGTTCCCGCCTTTCGCTTTTTCGGCACGTCAGAAGCAAGCGGATTCGTCTGTCCGTAGAATCGGGGTTGATCCATGGGAGCAGATGGCACAATGCAGTATCTGGACAAGGACAAGTTCAGATACAGATCATCGAGTGGTAGGCTATGCAATCTGTGTCACCTTTTATGCATGGCGACGAGGTGCAGGTGTTAAAAGTGGGTGTACTCTAATGTGACTCATTAACGTATAAATACACCATCCATTTTGTTGATTCACTGCACATTGAATGCACATCGACTAAACATTGAATATACATTCTTGTGCTTGTATTTCTTTCTACACGCAGCAATGCCTGTTAAAAAGATTTCTATGGATCTCAGCAATAGAATAAAGGAGATGTACACGAGAGGACAAAATTGTAAGGGGTAAGTGGCCCCAATTAACCAGTGCTACAGAGCATATGTGACCCACAGTAATTGTAAAGTAAATGTTTTTAACTGCGTTTTAAACCGGATCTCTTGGTGTGGTATTGCATGCTTGAGGCTATATGCATTAAACCCCTAGATGGCACAAGGTATAACAGAGGTGTGCAGAGTTGTAAGTAGGGAGTGTTTGGACCCCCCCTTGACCTCTGCAATTTCCCTGAATTGAATAATCTTGTATGCCTGGGGTGGCTCTCATTTAAGCAGCAGGTTTACTCACATGCTTCAATAAAGGACACTTCACAGCACAGTCCAGCAGTTGCTACGTTTTTTCTGCCTCGTGGTGCCCGCTGAAACACCCCTTCCAAACCGGAACAGGTACACCTTCTCTGATGTACACGAGAGGACAACGAATTTCAGATATTCAACGCTGGTTAAGTACTTCTGGCCTCGTTGTACCAGCAGCCACCGTGAGCTATCATGCCCACGGTAAGACCAAAAAAGTCACGAGGACAGCAACGGTAACTACCGCGTAAGTACACGTTCTGTAAAGTATTTTGAATATGTTTTCTTTACCGTGCAGTACTGCAATAGCACTTATTGCTTAGATGGCTTATTGTTTTTTAGCAGAACCATTTTCCTAGCAATTATTAGAAACTGTATACTGTACAATTTGTTTTTGTGTTGTACCTCCTTCCTCAATTATCATAATTGCATTCTTGCATTCTTCTAATCAATTCTATTTCAAAGTGAGTTGCACCTCTTTCCTTATTTATAAATTACTTCATTATTACTCATTATGAATCATGCACTCACAACCTCCCATTTCAGTACACTGTAAACAGTATAACACACACACCTAAAGTACTAGTATATTTATATAAATATATTATATACATTATATATCTATTATAATTGTTATCGCTGTATATTTATGACTATATTACTGTATACAGGTATATATATATATATATATATATATATATATATATATATACTGCACCGACACACTTTATTCGAGCAAATACCCGGTATGTACCTGGCAGATACCTGGAATGCGCCGCTCCTCACCTCTGACAAGCCCCGTTGTGTTTGCCTTCCCAGCCTGGGTTCATGCCTGGCTGACGGGCGGCTGATCTGTTAAATGATAATGATTAGGATTTAATAGGCTGCAATGCTTCGCGTGTCTACCAGATGGCATAAATTCATGAATTGTAATGCAGTATATATATATATACTGTGCAGTATTGCAGCCAGCGGGAATAAAATGCTTCAATCCCTGCCTCGAAAATACCTCAATGCACTCGGGCAGAAAACAGTCACAAACCTCAATACACCCGGGTATACCCGAATTCGTGGGACTAGCCGAGCTCGAATAAAGTGTGTCGCCAGTGTATATATATATATATAACTTATGTCGCTGTATATTTATATAACTACAGTATACATTATTATACATATTTAGCCATACTGTAGGCCTGAGCATAAATGATGTACTGTACTTGTAGCCTACTGTAACGTATTGTTGTTTTTTCTTTATACTGTAGGGAGACAACTCTTCTGGTTGACCAAATAAGTGAAGAGAATGATGAGAAGAGTGCCTTAAGGGTCAAAGACACTCTGCAGAAAAATCACAATCTAACCGTATCAGAGACCAGCATCAAGAAGATGGGAATAGGATGGAAATATGGACGTGTGAGGTTAGTACTGGACAGTACAGGAGGTAAAAGTGTGGTTTAAGAAATTGTACTGTACCTATAAAATTATTCCTTGTCATTACAAAGCGTACCCTATGATAAGGGACGTCAACAAGATCAAGAGAGTGGTCCAGGCATAGGCATGGATCGACAGTGGCGAAACTTTTCAGGATTGCATCTTTACTGATGAGTCTACTGTATTGCTGGAGAGATTTGCCACCTTTGCATTTCACAAAAAAGGACGCATATCTATGAAGCCCCGTCCAAAACACCCAGTGAAGATGCATGTGTGGAGTGCCATCTCTAGACGTGGACCTGGATGCATCGTCATCTTTGATGGTAAAATAATGCATTAAGTCACATGCCTTATGCACTGTACTATACTACTCTAGTGTGCATTATTTTGAGCACTGTTCTTTTCTTGTTACTGGAATCATGAATAAAGTTTTTTTCCAAGAGAAAATAGTGCCTGAGATTGTGGAATACATCACACGTGAATTCCCAGATGGTCACCGTTTCTACTAGGACAACGATCCCAAGCACACCGCGTCAACTACGCATATTCTTGCCTGCGGTATCAACTGGGTGAAGACGCCAGTGGAGTAAGTACGGTAACCGTGTCTCATTTTTTCACACTGTTTACTGTGTATCTCTTTAGCTAATTCTCCTTTTTCCCCCCTCCAATGACAGATCGCCAGACTTCAATCCTATCGAAATGGTCTGGCATCAGCTGAAGGATCATATCCGAAAAGTGGTGAAACCCTCAAAAAAGGATGAGTTGGCGAATGGCATACTGAGTTTTTGGAACGATGTACTCACCGTGGAACGATGTAATAAATATATCGACCATATTGCGACTGTGTTGCCCATTGTCATAGAGCGTAATGGGCATCAGGAAGGTAGTATGGTACAGTACTGTACTGGAGTATGGTAAGTACAGGCACACCAAGTACAGTATGATACAGGTAAGTATGGCACCGATTGTTTTACAGTATACAGCATTAACTTAACTGCACTCATTATTTCTTTTCAGAGAGAGCTGCACTACCAATCTTGTTGCAAATTATTTTACAGTAGTTATACAGTAGTTATAATGTATAATGAGTTCCAGTATACAGCAGTTTGACAGTAGTATCTGCATAGTCCAATGTGGAGTAGTTATACTGTACACAATGCCATTATATGCACTTAACTGCACTCATTATTTCTTTTCAGAGAGAGCTGCACTACCAATCTTGTTACAAATTATTTTACGGTAGTTATACAGTAGTTATAATGTATAATGAATTCCAGTATACAGCAGTTTGACAGTAGTAACTGCATAGTCCAATATGGAGTAGTTATACTGTACACAATGCCATTATATGCACTTAACTGAACTCATTTTTTTCTTTCCTTCTCAGAGAGATCTGCACCAAAAAAGGATGGGTGAGGGGAGGGGGGAGTAGCATGTGTAAATTGTGTGAACTGTGTGTATAGTGTATCTACAGTCATGAGATACAGAACAGAGGCTTCTAACGAATCATGAGCTTGCCTGTACTGACTGATCTGTGTGCTTGATTTGAAGTGCTGGTTGTTTAAAGTGTGTAAAAAAAGTCAGAAGGGGGAAGGGAAGAAAGAGGAAAGCTCCCGCATCAGCTAAAGTATAAAGTACAAATAGTATACAAGTCAATAAAACCGAACACTGGTGCAAAAGGGGACTAGAGTATGGACAAAAAAACAAAACACAAGATTCCCCCTTGAATGCACTCGGGTCGGTAAGTGAAAATGATATGGTTGATATATTAAAAAACCTTTAATCACAAATAAAGTCATAAAATAATTTGTAAAGAAGGGCATGGTTCAAGAGGTCCATGGCCAGCCCTTGATGACACACCAAAGGATCTTCCTAAACAATTACATAGGGAAGATAATGCAAAGTTGGATACATCAACTAACAATGGGCCTTGTAGCAAGATAGTTCACATATAGAAACCTTCAGAGTAGGGAACCCAATCATGAGTCAACAGCCCTTATTACTAAAAAATCAACAGTCTACATGCATAGGAGGCTGCTGATACTGGATCTGAAGGAGTGACAAACTTGAAATGATAAGGTCAAAAAGTACACATACCTACGTATTATCAATGGCCCAAGCCAGGATGTAAATCTCAACGAAAGGACATGAAGAACACACAACTAATAAAACTGAACAGTGTAAAAAGTGAATATACTAACACACGCGTGACAAAATAGCTAAGTAAGTAGATGTACTAAACAGTAGGAACAGATAGCCCAATATGTATGTAGGGATTACTGTAAAGGGCAGGCACAAAATGTGCAATATAAATGCCCTGAGGCACGGTTCAGTGACCATATCAGATTATGGCCTCTGAGACACAATAATATGTGTGCCGAAATCAAAGTCATATACATGGTAGGCTACCTGCAACATAACAGAGATAAGTTATAGATAGACGTATTTATGAGTAAGGGAGAGATGGCTGGTGTGTATTGTTGAATTGTGAAAGAGGGCAAGCACAAAATGTGCAGTCTTGAATGCCCTGAGGCACGGTTCAGTGACCGTATCCAATTAGGCCTCTAAAACACAGTGATTTAATGCACAAAACAAAGTTATTTCACACACATATTCTCCCTACCCATGACCGTTGGACAAAAAGTCTCATAGCAGAAGAAACAAATAATGCTACCTACTATGGTGACAGATAATATTAGTTATACATTGGTCAATTCTCTCGAATGACTCGCTGCTGAGTGCTCACATTTCAAAATTCCCGAAATTTATATACAGAAAGGCAAAAATTTTAAAAAATACATTATCCCCAAGTGATATAAAACTAAAAGAACACCATAGTGGGGATAAAAAATGGTTAAACAACAAACCTATTGGGAATTTTAAATGTGGTAAGTGCTCAGTATGCAAGCATTTGCACCCTGACAAAAAGACATTTATGTGTACAAAAACTGGAGAAAATCACGACATTAAAGATTTTATTTATTGTAACACAGATCATGTAGTATATTTAATAGAGTGTCCGTGCGGCCTATTGTACGTGGGACGTACTAAACGCCCATTAAAAGTGCGCATTCAAGAACATCTGCGCAACATTAGAATAGGGTATATGAAACATAGCCTGTCAAAACATTATGCACAATGCCACAACAGTGATCCCTCCTCTCTATTATTCAAGGGTATTAAGTATATACCAAGGAATAGAAGAGGGGGAGATAGAGTCAAAGAACTATCTAGGCAGGAAACCTTCTGGATACATAAACTAAACACTTTGTATCCAGGGGGTCTAAATGAGGATATAGATATTTGGTCTCTCTATTGATTTATCCTCATGAAATTTGTGGTCTATGCCTGACACAGTAATAAACTTTTTTATTAGTCTTAACCCATTATTTATAACCTATTAATTTTAACTTTTGCCTCTATGTCCTTTTAATGTGATTAGTATATATCTATTTACTATTTAAACTTTCAGTATGCGTTTTTGCATGTTTTACTGTATTCCTAAATTAGAATTTCCACATGTGAACTATACTCTATTTTCGTGCTTCTTCTCTGAGAAACAGGTGATATGATTAGATTGGAGGGTGATTAAATGTGTCAATACTTGATGCATTTCCAATATGCTGCTCATTTTGTCTATGTATTAATATTCCTCTCTTTGTTTTAGAATCACCTATCGCGTTTTATTATTGTATATGTCTATTTTTGTTCAATTTTTTTGCTTGCTAATAAAGTTTATTTTGTTTTTGTTATGTTGTCAATGACAACAAGTAAGGCATGCAGTCTGGGTTCTTTGACTCCTCCCCGCCATCCTCTCATTGGTGGAGAAGTTAATCAGATAGACCAATGAGGTCCTGGCGTGGGGTATTTAAAAGCCCAATATATTCCACTTATATATATATCCCTGATGAAGAAACCCACGGGTTTCGAAACGCGTTGGAAGAGCCAAGAGCAGTATTGTTTTTAACTGTACTGCCCCATTACGACGAGCCTACCCAGTGTAACCGGCGCCAGTATCGGCGAGAAACCCCGCGGTGACGTCACCAATCCGGAAGTGTCCAAACGGAGGGGAGAGAGAGGATCTCAGCTGGTGTGGAGCTCTGTCTAAAGCAGCAATCTATGGCAGAGCTGCTACCGTGTTGACTCGCTTATGGGAGCAAGGACAATCAGAGACTTCTTACTTACCTGAACAGGAACCGGTGTTAAAGGAACCAGCTTCCATCCTCATGTGAGGACATCTGATCCGGCTTCCACGTGGTGTTGGGTAACATTATCCCGCAAATGCTTGTTTATTACTACTTTGATGTACGCACGATACTCACCTTAAATATTGTTTATGTTAATATAATTTTTAATGCACTATGAGCGTTGTGCGCTGTGTTTTTTGTGTTTTTAGCCTACCATGTATATGACTTTGATTTCGGCACACATATTATTGTGTCTCAGAGGCCATAATCTGATATGGTCACTGAACCGTGCCTCAGGGCATTTATATTGCACATTTTGTGCCTGCCCTTTACAGTAATCCCTACATACATATTGGGCTATCTGTTCCTACTGTTTAGTACATCTACTTACTTAGCTATTTTGTCACGCGTGTGTTAGTATATTCACTTTTTACACTGTTCAGTTTTATTAGTTGTGTGTTCTTCATGTCCTTTCGTTGAGATTTACATCCTGGCTTGGGCCATTGATAATACGTAGGTATGTGTACTTTTTGACCTTATCATTTCAAGTTTGTCACTCCTTCAGATCCAGTATCAGCAGCCTCCTATGCATGTAGACTGTTGATTTTTTAGTAATAAGGGCTGTTGACTCATGATTGGGTTCCCTACTCTGAAGGTTTCTATATGTGAACTATCTTGCTACAAGGCCCATTGTTAGTTGATGTATCCAACTTTGTATTATCTTCCCTACGTAATTGTTTAGGAAGATCCTTTGGGGTGTCATCAAGGGCTGGCCATGGACCTCTTGAACCATGCCCTTCTTTATAAATTATTTTATGACTTTATTTGTGATTAAAGGTTTTTTAATATATCAACCATATCATTTTCACTTACCGACCCGAGTGCATTCAAGGGGGAATCTTGTAGTTTTTTTTGTTTTTGTTTTTTTTTTGTTTAAAGTGTGTGCAGTTAGAAACAGAAGCAGTTTGAACAAGGAAGCGGTTGAACAAGGTATAGTATATTGAAGTACAGTTTACTGTTAGTACTTATAAACTTCATAGTTGCTAGGATGAGCAGGATTGAAAATGCCACTCAATGCACATCTTGCCACATGAATGTGCACTTGGAGCTGCTGTTCCAAGGAGCATACCGCTATGAGAAGTGTGAGCGGGTGGTCTCTTTAGAGTCAGAGATTGCTGATCTGAAGAGGCATCTTGCAATATTGAGGGACATTGGCAATCTTGAAAGGGGTTTAGAGCTCACTGAGTAGGCCCTTGCTTCGACTAGTGGTGCAGATGGTGGCGCTGTTAGTGAGGAGCAGGTAGGTAGCTTGGTTGCTGTAAGTGAGGAGCAGGTAGGTAGCTGGGTGACAGTTAGAAGAGGAAGCAGGGGCAATAGGGAGAGGCAGGTCGTTTCTGAGCTGACCCATCCCAATAAATTTGCCATGTTGAGTGAAGATATTGGGAATGTCGGGGCAGAAATGGCAAGGCTAGGGGAGACTAATTCCTCTAGCAGCCAGGGGAATAGTTCCTCCAGCACAGTGGAGACTCAGGATGCTCAGAAACAAAGAAAGATTGTGGTAGTAGCGGACTCCATTATTAGGATGGTAGATAGGGCAATCTGTTGCCATGACCGCATGAACGAACAGTTTGTTGTCTCCCGGGTGCTCGGGTTTGGCACATTGCCGATCAGGTAGACATATTGTTGGGGGGGGTGTGCTAGGATTGACCCGGCGGTCTTGGTACATGTTGGCACCATTGACAAAGTTAGAGAAAGATGGAGGGTCCTAAAAAATGATTACAGGGATCTAGGCCAAAAGCTTAAGGCAAGGACCTCCAAGGTGCCATGCGCTACCGCAGGGAGAAAGTCAGAGATCAGGGAGGTTAATGCATGGCTAAGAAAGTGGTGCAGGAAGGAGGGGTTTGGGTTTTTAGGGCACTGGGACTCCTTTTCTGAGGGGTGCCATTTATATTCTAGGGACGGATTGCACCTCAATGAAGAGGGATCTTCTGTGCTAGGGGGGAGAATGCTAAAAAGGTTGGAGGAGATTTTAAACTAGGATGGAGGGGGGAGGGGAATGAAACAGATAATGAACTAAATGGAATAAAGGAGGATAC
Source organism: Ascaphus truei (assembly GCF_040206685.1). NCBI lineage: Eukaryota > Metazoa > Chordata > Amphibia > Anura > Ascaphidae > Ascaphus > Ascaphus truei. The sequence continues at coordinate 218,231,000 of NC_134487.1, forward strand.
AAGGTGCTATGGAGGTAGAATGGGGGCAAGTGCGAGTTTGACAAGCAGTGAGACACCCATAGTAAATACAGATAATACTAGAAAACTTCTAAAGACTAAACCAAGTGGGCGCAGAAAGGAAGGAGCAGATAAGATAATAGTACAGGCTGAAAAAAACTTAAATGCATGCTTGCTAATGCAAGAAGCCTGACAGATAAAATGGGGGAGCTTCAATTAATAGCTGCAAGGGAGCAGTATGACATCATAGGCATTACTGAAACATGGTGGGATGAAACTCATGACTGGATAGTTAAGTTAGAGGGTTATTCCCTTTTTCGGAAGGATCGAACAAATAGAAGGGGAGGTAGAGTATGTTTATATGTTAAACCGGATCTAAAACCTATTATAAGGGATGATGTTTATGAAGGGAATGATGAAAATGTAGAGACTTTGTGGATAGAAATTAGCAGTGGAGGTAAAAGTATAAAGAAAATGTTTGTGGGAATATGCTATAAATCACCAAATATCTGCGAGATTGAGGAAGCTAAAATAATTTTGCAAATGGAGAAGGCATCAAAACTGGGTCATGTTTACATAATGGGGGATTTTAATTATCCAGACATAGACAGGGGCAATGAGATTAGCATTACAACAAAAGGAAACAGGTTTTTGGGGGTGCTTAAAGACAATTATATGACTCAAATTATTGAGGAACCAACCAGGAGAGGGGCAGTACTGGATTTTGTCATATCAAACAATGTAGAAGTAATAACAAATATTCAAGTCCTGGAACATTTGGGTAACAGTGATCATAACATGGTCTCATTTGAAATAAATTATCAAAAAACAGATTACTTGGGTTCAACAAAGACCTTAAACTGTAGAAAGGCAGATTTTAATAAACTGAGGTCTAATCTACAAGTAATACACTGGAATGATGTTTTTGCAGGGAAAAATGTAGAAGATACTGTAAATGGGCAGTCTTTTAACCCTTGGGTAATAAGTCAAAACCAATGTGGCTAAATAAACAGGTAGGGGAGGAAATGGAGAAGAAGAGGCAGGCGTTTACATTCTTTAAGTCAGAAGGGACGGAGACATCGTATCAGAATTATAAGGAATGTAACAAAAATTTCAAAAGGGCAATCAAATTATCAAAAATGGATAATGAAAAAAGGATTGCAATAGAGTAAGTAAGATCAACCCTAAAATGTTCTTTAAGTACCTTAATAACAAAAAAATGAGTAAAGAAAATATAGGACTGTGACAGGGTGAATGAACGTCACCAGCCATATACCTGGCAAACCTATGTTTAGGCTTGCAGTGCAGCAGTGACGAGGTTAAGTTTCAGTTGAGAAGGGCTGCTTAATTAGTCTGACCCCAGCTGCATAATCAAGGGGTTTTAAAACCCCCAGGCTGTACACACATGCAAGCTAGCTGGTCAGGAGACTGAAATACTGAAGAGATTATGCTATAAGGTCTGTTTTTCAAAGTACATGTGTGATGAACTGTCTGTGTCCTGCATGCTGAAGAGAAGCTGCCTTGTTTTCTATGCTGAAGAGAAGCTATTTTGTTTTTGTCTGCTGAAGAGAAGCTATTTTGTTTTTGTATGCTGAAGAGAAGCTATTTTTGTGTGTGTGCTGTATGTTTTTAAGGCTCAATAAAGAAGCCTTATCAAGAGAACCCGCGTGTGTGGTTTCCTGTACCCTGCAACAAGGACCCTTTCAGTGTAAAATGAGAAAACAGATTATTGGAAATAAGGAAAAAGCAGAGGTATTAAACAAATTATTTGCCTCTGTGTTTACCAGGGAAGAATCAAGTTCAATAGTAGTGCCGCAGGAGGAAGCCACAACCTCCATATTAATGAACAATTGGTTAACTGAGGAAGAAATTCATAAGCGACTTGAAAAAATTAAATTAAATAAGGCACCTGGCCCCGATGGCATACATCCAAGAGTTCTCAAGGAGTTAAGCTCAGTAATAGCCTAACCATTATATTTAATATTGAAGGACTCCATTTCCACAGGCTCAGTACCACAAGATTCGCGTAAAGCAGATGTGGTGCCTATACTTAAAATGGGAGCTAGATCACAACCGGGGAATTACAGACCTGTAAGCCTGACTTCAATAGTGGGGAAACTTCTTGAAGGTTTAATACGGGATAATATTCAGGAATACGTAATGGAAAACAAAATTATTAGTAATAGTCAGCATGGATTTATTAAGGATAGATCATGCCAAACTAACCTTATTTGTTTCTTTGAGGAGGTAAGTAGGAATTTAGACCAGGTAATGCAGTTTATGTGGTCTACTAAGATTTTGCAAAGGCTTTTGATACGGTTTCACACAAGAGGTTGGTGTACAAAATTAAGCAAATTGGACTAAGTAATAATATATGCACCTGGATTGAAAACTGGTTAAAAGACAGACAACAGAGGGTTGTCATAAATGGAACTTTTTCAGGTTGGGCTAAAGTCGTGAGTGGAGTACCTCAGGGATCGGTACTGGGACCCCTGCTTTTTAACTTGTTTATTAATGACCTTGAGGTTGGCATCGAGAGAAAAGTCTCCATCTTTGCTGATGATACTAAATTGTGTAAGGTAATAGAATAGGAGCAGAATGTAATTTCTCTTCAGAAGGACTTGGAGAGACTGGAAACATGGGCAGGTAAATGGCAGATGAGGTTTAATACAGATAAATGTAAGGTTATGCATTTGGGATGCAAGAATAAAAAGGAAAATTACAAATTAAATGGGGAAAAATTGGGGGAATCCTTGATGGAGAAGGATTTAGGAGTGCTTGTAGACAGCAGGCTTAGCAATAGTGCCCAAAGTCATGCAGTAGCTGTAAAGGCAAACAAGATCTTATCTTGCATCAAACGGGCAATGGATGGAAGGGAAGTAAACATTATTATGTCCCTTAACAAAGCATTAGTAAGACCTCACCTTGAATATGGAGTACAATTTTGGGCACCAATCCTAAGAAAAGACATTATGGAACTAGAGAGAGTGCAGAGAAGAGCCACCAAATTAATAAAGGGGATGGACAATCTAACTTATGAGGAGAGGCTAGCTAAATTAGATTAAATTTACATTAGAAAAGAGGCGTCTAAGAGGGGATATGATAACTATATACAAATATATTCGGGGACAATACAAGGAGCTTTCAAAAGAACTATTCATCCCACGGGCAGTACAAAGGACTCAGGGCCATCCCTTAAGGCTGGAGGAAAGGAGATTTCACCAGCAACAAAGGAAAGGGTTCTTTACAGTAAGGGCAGTTAAAATGTGAAATTCATTACCCATGGAGACTGTGATGGCAGATACAATAGATTTGTTCAAAAAAAGGTTGGACATCTTTTTAGATGGGAAAGGTATACAGGGATATACCAAATAAGTATACATGGGAAATATGTTGATCCAGGGATTAATTCGATTGCCAAATCTTGGAGTCAGGAAGGAATTAATTTTTCCCCTTATGTGATATCATTGGATGATATGACTCTGGGGGGTTTTGTTTGCCTTCCTCTGGATCAATAAGTAAGTATAGATAAAGGATAAAGTATCTGTTGTCTAAATTTAGCATAGGTTGAACTTGATGGACGTACGTCTTTTTTCAACCTCATCTACTATGTAACTATATGTAACTATGATTTACACAAACCCCCCTCTCTCAATGAACCACAGAATGCAATGTGGCCATGACGAAGAAGAGAAAGACTAAAAATGTGTATTTCTGTTTTTATTATTATAATTTTGCATTATTCATGATTATTTGTATTTTTCATTTTTCATTCTTCCATGATTATCCACCAGCCCTCAATTTTCAACTGACAGAAGAACTACAGTACAAAGAAGATAAAGACTGAAATTTGTATTATTCATGATTATTTGTATTTTTTATTCCTGATAAAATAAAATAAATATTTCTTTACATTCACAATAATCATAATCATTGAAACAACCCCCCTCCCCTGGCGGGTGGTTGAAGGTTCCAGAAGGACTAATCAGATTAACATATTCAATTTGGTAAGGTGTGGATAAACATTTGTATTAACGTAGTAAGACTTGTGTGTGAAATGGTGGGGGGGGGGGGGTGATTGGTTGAAGGGCCCAGAAGGGCTAATCAGATTAACATATTATTCAATTCAATACAATACATATTATGCAAGGGATTATCACATGTGCACATGCGTTACTATAAAGAAAGCCTCAAAGGGTTGGGGGGATGGATGAGTCATTCTCATTGCTTGTGAGAGGTGTCGCTAAGAAGTTGAAATCCTTGAGCCTTCTAATTGAATGGGAAGTTATACACACATTCAAATTAATAATCAACAAAGTCCCAGGTCCCAAATAGAATTACACGCAGGCGCAGAACTGTGAGAGCAGGCTCGGGAAGATTAAAGCCACAAAGCCAACCATTTGAAAATGAATGGTTTGTGAGAGGTGTCGATAAGAAGTTGAAATCCTTGAGCCTTGTGTGTGTGCGGGGGGGAGGAGGGGGAAGCTTTATGAAGGATTACCTGTAGTTCAAAGACATATTTTCAACAGGGCAACATAATGTTTTGATCCCCACACCCCCAAATAAAAATCACAGTATTATGCCACCACCTCATGAAGAACGTGCATGACTAGTGTAGAATTAAAAAGCAACAGTACTGATTGATTCTCATAATATCCAGAATTGCTATGCAACCCATGATTAGAAACAGAAAAAAGCCCAATGAAAATTAAAAAAAAAAAAATTCAGACTTGAACTTCTAATTGAATGGGAAGTTATACACGCATACGCATTAATAATCAACAAGGTCCCATACGCAGGAATGTAAGGACACGCTTGGGAAGATTCAACCTGAAAGCCATCCATTACAAATGAATGGTGTGGGAGAGGTATAGATAAGAAGTTGAAATCCTTGAGCCTGGTGTGTGTGCAGGAGGCGAGAGGTAGAGCGCTGTATAATGGATTATCAGTTCAAAGAAATATTTTCAAAACGTCATCATAATGTTTAATGCATCGAAATGTGATACTGTAACACGCCTATGCATTTCAACAATGTTCAAATGAGACATACTGTACAGTACATGCATGCGCATAATATAAAAACAGTATGAAAAGAAGTAAAAGTATTGATTACTATATAATACATATAGAAATGTGATAATTTTATAGTCGAAAAAGACGCAACGTTATATTTTTGTAATACTGTATAAATCTTCCAATGTACAATTACTGCGTGCGCACACACAGACTTGCAGAAAATGTTCGGCTGTACTGTAGGTTGAATTACTATTAGACTTTTAAGACAACAAAAACAAAAGATAAAAACAAAAGACAACAGCTCGCGATCGCCCGCCTGAGTTTTTACACGGTATTGTAGTATTGCGGCCAGCGCTAAATATCCGAGCGCTAACATATCGCTAACATATCGCAAACCGCTCCGGAAAAAAACAAAACTTACCGCATCTGGTCGCGGTTTTCAGAGCGACGCGGCTTCGGCCGCATTAGGATAAAGGCGGCCGCAGCTGTATAAGAAGGAAACCATCATAATAGAATGCTCTGTGTTTATTTTCCTTTCCTCATGCATCTTAGGGTGGGATGCCATCCCTATTGCTAAGTTCCATTACCATGATTACCCTCCCCATCTCTTATGAGCAGCACAGCACATCCCTTATTTGGTTACTGTCAATGGGAGACCAGGTTATTTACACCGTTTTACCGGGATCATTCATTGAGCTAAACAAGGTAATGAAATAAATATTAATTTATTTGGCATTCATTAGCTTACACAATGATACATCAAATACAGACAAAAAGACACACTTACTTTGGGACTTGGGCCAAAAACTAGACTTTCCTAGGTGCAGGGAATCTCCTGGAACTCAAATTGGCATAAAATCCCAGCCATGTCCACTACGATCGTTTCTGAGAAGGTGGCCCCAAAAAGCTGGACTTAGACTCTGGCGTGCAGACATTTCAGGCTTGCATTAGAAGCTGGTTGCTCTGCTATTCGCACAGAAGCAACTTTGAAAAGCCTGTCCACGCTCTGACGACCAGAGACTACGAATTTGATTGGCTCATCGATTCTTATAGTATTCTCTGCTTCATTCACAAAACTGAGCAGCCAATCAATGCATAGCAACTTTCCCAAGTAACCAATCAGAGCCAAGCTGGTTAGAAAAGCCAGGTCAGCGGCAAATCCGAAATAGCCAAGAGACATGCGCAAGCCTGCCACCTCTCTCCCTGGCTATCTCAATGCAACCCACTGGGCAGGCTCCATCAGGTCTGGCAGAACAAGTGGCATCCAACAGGACTGTCATTGATCTCCATACCTGATATTCCGCCTTTCTCCGCTGACCAAATGCTATTCACACCTCTGGGCATCCTCTAGCTAATTTGAACTCAAATGTTTATAAGACTTACCGGTGCCTTTGGGTTAGCTCTGGTAGCCTGTTTGGGCATCGGTTCCGAATGTAAAAAGCATATTACATTATTAAAGTATATTTTACTACACTTCTGAGTCTTGGGGAACAGGGGACAGAAAAGGAAATAAATTGCTGTTTTTTTTCTATCTGGCTTTTTCCCCACACACTTTCACTTGGACTCAGTCTGGACTCTTGGAGTCCCCCCTCTACATTATATATGGTTGGGGCACCTACAAACCCTATACTGGTTGTGAGTCACCCATAACCCAGGGATTCCCTTAGCCACAGGAATACATGTTTTATTCCTGTGCTTCATTCTCCTTTCTAGGCTGTGTTGCTGCAGGGTACCCTAGTGGTGAGTCATGCTTGTGTTTTCAAGGGGAGGTATTGCCGGGACATGCCTACATGTATATAAGAATCAGGCATGATTCCCGGGTACATTTATGGGGAACCGACAACTCCAGACCCCAACCTCCTAGGCAAATGCTGTTAACGGTTCCTCTGCAACACCCCCCGCCCACTTGAATCTCATACACTAGCAATACCTGCTTGATTGCATGCCCGGAAAGGGAAAAACACAAAAAATATGTTTAATACATACAATACATTGGAATGGTACAATGTTACTGGGCCCAAGAGCAACTCTCTTGGACCCTTATTCACGGATCAGGGGTAACCAAAATAGGCTTGACCTTTATTAGAGAGCCTGGTTACCCTCTACCATCACAGTTACGCCGTTGTGTGCGACACGTGTCATGTGTGTGCCAAAGCAGTGTTGGCATCCTCGCCTCTGTTATTGCAGTGAGAGACTGACAACTGAATTCCATCATGGAGCCGGAGTCCACAGCAGAGCCGAGATCTCGCGAGACTGTGATCGCGGGTGAATGCAGACACCAGTATCGGAGCAGCATTGAGTGTGAGAGACTCATCTGTAAAACTCTCAACTGCGCGTTTTTTACTCAGAGAGGTATCTTAAATTTACTTTTATTAAAACGATATTACACTATATTGTTTTTTTCCTGCCTTACCCCTTTCATGGGATCTGTCCTTGAGATTATTCCAATCGTGGGATCCTGTTGCTGAAACTGTTGGAGAGTGTAGGTGATCTTTGCCGATTTAAAGAAAATCACAAGCTGAGTTCCTGGTCCCAATGGTGGATAAAGGCATTTATTTGTCAACATAATTCTGAGTGCATATCTTACCATCAACTAGGTGCAATTGTCTTCTACCCTATGATTGTTCTCTTTTTGTCTCCTTTCCCTAATATTTTGCGCCTAGGTCATTCTTCTGGTATTCATTTTTGTGGCATCTGTGGAGCCGCGGACCTAAGTGGCTGCAGGCTAAAAAGGGAAAGTTAGATTTAAAGGGTTAACAGCTCTCTTTTTTTTTGTGTGAAATATTACAATAGGAATATACAGTATACATACATACATACATACATACAATCAATGTCTTGGGTGCACTTGACTCATTCATTCATGCCTTGAAAAAAAAAAACCTTGTCGGTTTTGGTACTTCATGTTTAAAATAAATATTTATACAGTACTTCTGTACTGTACATCAAATATAATTATTGATTCTAGGAGCCTTCTTATACTGTACATTGATTGCAACCTCAAAAGCTAGAGATTAAGAAAGTATTTTTTTTAACACTAGAAAAACATTGGTTCTTAAAGAGCAGGACATAACTAGTGGACAAGATAGTAACATTATACGAATTAAAGTCATATAGGATTCTGCTTTAAGAACTGTAGAAGATATTATAAAACCTCAAGAAGGATATTTCTTGAGATAGAATAGACAGAAAAGCCTCAATGCTACATCCAATGTATTTAATTACTTATCTGTTTTTTCTTATTAGTTCTCATCAATATGGGTAATTTATTATTAATGTTTATTTTTGCATCGCCAACATATTCCACAGCACTGCAAAATGGGTTACAAAGCTATGTATATTACAAAAACATGAACAGTTACATACAGGTGAGGACAAACATGCACAAACAGATACAAAGAGGTAATGAGGGGCAAGCTCGTGAGATCTTAAAATCTACAGGGAATGAGGGACAATGTTGGAACAAGAAGGTAAGGCTCATTGTAGGATACGGTTTGGCTCAGTTAGAATATGGCCCTGTCTGTCAGCTGAAGCCATTACGTTTTTTTGTGGGGGGGGATGTAACATAGGGTTGAGATTGGTCCAACCATTCAGCTGGTCCCAATGGGGTTGGAGGGGGAGGTGAGTTAGATATTAAAGGTATGGCAAGTAGGGATCCTTAAAAAGGCCAGTTTTCAGAGAATGTTTAAACATCTGAAATCTGGGGTACAGTCTGATGGTACGTGGTAGGGAATTCCAGAGAGAAAGGGATTCACTGGAGAAGTCTTGCAGGTGGGAGTGAGAGGAGGTAGTAAGGTGGAAGGAAATGTGGATGTCGTGGGCACAAAGTAGGTATTTATTTGTGGGTGAGGGCTAAGATTTAAGGGGGCACAGTGTCATTGAGAGCTTTGTACAGCCACGGTAGCTTTTATTTTAACACTTCTCGGTTATTTTGCGGTGGTTTTTTCAGAATGCCACGCGCTTCACCGCATTCATGTTTAATGACAATGGTTCGGATTTAATTGGGTGCAATTCTTCGCGTATCCGCCAGGTAGCAGATATTCATGAATTGTAATGAATTCTAATGTGTACGCGACTTGCAGGTGTTTAAAAAATACCACAGTGGTCCATTGTGAATTGAACTTGGTACTGAAGAAGTTACAATACTGTATCAATTTTGGCGTTTCATATTAAAAACTCAATGCACAGTGTCTGGTGTTCTATTGTTCAGAGAGTTCCGAGGTGGGTATGCCACCGCAGTACATGTTCAAAAAGCCTGATATAACGTACGCTTATTTAATAGGGTCTGCAATTAATGCAGCAGATGATAAGATGGCCACAGTTGGTCAAATTTATCAATATTTTATCTAAAATTATGAATTTTATAAATTTTCACCAGATGCTCGTGTGTGGAAGCATGCCATAAGGAAAAAGTTATGTATCGATCCGTGTTTTTTTCGCATTGATCCTGCACCCGGAGTTAGAGGAGGGTATTGGTATGTTGCGCCAGATTTTTCCAGTGTCTTTGATCATGGAAACTTCAAAAGGCGAAAGGTCATGGTAAAACAAACTAAGAATCGTCAGTCCCAAGCAAGCAATGCGCCAGCGCCAGCACCGGCTTCCAATAACGGTCCGACCGTCAGTGAAAACCTGCTGACTAGCAACCCTTGCAATTTGTCCCCGCCTAGTTACCTGCAGCCTGAGCAGGATTTCACATACAGATACCAGCAAGCTTGCATGTACCAAAAAGATTTCCAGCTTCATCAGCTGTCAACTACAGGTGTAGCAGGCCCTCTGTCACCTGTCAACTACGTGTATAATCAAGAATATGGGACTTGTGGCAGTGGCTCGGCGACAACCGATTGACAAAGTCTATGGTGAGTACAGCTGTCATATTTTATTCTTTTTTTGAAATATCAATATCAATGCACAGTCAGGCGATTCTCCTGTAATCAATCGCTTTGCTTATGGTTATTTAGTTCTATTATTTTAGTCTCAATTCGCGAAAATGCAGTCCAGCAATATCATTGGCTGAGCAGCTTCTACAGTAGATACTGAACAATTGGTGGACAGCTAGGCGCAGCGCCTACTGTACAGTATGTCTCATTGGAACCTTGTTGAAACGCATATGCGTGTCATCACATTTAGGCGCATGCGTGTATGTGAACAAGAGACGCCCCCCGAGAACATTATTGTGGGGACTGACCGAGGGGACTGTGGGAACTTCTTTCGGGGACTGACTAATTTTAACCAACCATTAAAGTATGTGAAATTGTACACAGTACTTACTGTATATTTTGGAAAACACTGACATTTTTATAAAACGTTGCACAATGAAACAATGAAACTATTTAAATAATATTCAACTTTTTTTTTTTTTTTTGGAGTTAAAACATTATGGTATATGGTACATTATGGTATCAATTTTGAACAATAGAACAATCTTATCAGCAGCAATAACGGAAAAATATAACATACTGTACAGTACGGTACCAGTAATACTTTTATTTTTCCGCAGAAAATAAACTGTCATCAGGCAGAGAACGGCAAATGGAGGGATTTCGATAGATACTACAGTATCCATCCATTAGAAATGAAATGGTTTGGGAGAGGTGTCGATAAGAAGTTGAAATCCTTGAGCCTTGTGTGTGTGAGGGGGGAAGGGGAGAGCGCTGTATGATGGATTACCTGTAGTTCAAAGAAATATTTTCAACAGGTCATCATAATGTTTTGATCCCCACACCCTCACATAAAAATCACAGTACTATGCAACCCATCTCATAAACAACGTACATGACTAGTGTAGAATTAAAAAGCAACAGTAGTGATTGATTCTCAGAATATCCAGAATTGTTATGCAAGCCCATGTCGATAACCGAAAAAAAATTATAATAATATTTTAAAACTTGATTCTCAGAATATCCAGAATTGTTATGCAAGCCCATGTTGATAACCAAAAAATATATATATTTTTTAAAACTTGAACTTATAATTGATGGGAAGTCATACACGCATGTGCAGGAATGTGATGCCACGCTCAAGAAGATTCAAGCCAGAAAGCCATACATTCCAAATGAATGGTGTGGGAGAGGTGTACAGTAGATAAGAATTTGATATACTGTACTTTAGCCTTGTGTGTGTGCAGGGGCGAGGGGAGAGCGCTGTATGATGGATTATCAGTTCAAATAAATATTTTCAAAAGGTCATCATAATTTTTAATGCGCAGAAATGTGATACTGTAACATGCCTATACTTTTCAGAAAAACAGAGACAGGTCTCCTAATCCAGTGCTCAAGGCAATATCAAGGTAGTAGGTCACGTCTTGGTATTAATTGCACATATGTTGTGGTCACCAGGTTAATAAATGTGAGTATGAGGCAGAATATGGTCATGAATGCTCAAAGTTGCGGGTATAACATGGTGCATAGAATCCTAAGGATGCAAGGAAGCCAGTATTAAAGGAAACCTTACCCTTGGAACTAAAATTCCATAAACCTTTAGATCTAGACCTTTCCACAGTACAATGTTAATCCCACAAGGGTACTCACAACCTCCGTTTGTAGAGTCCTGGTGACAGCGTGCTCTCAGCCCAATGCGGAAGCAGGAAAGGGTGCCTTCCAATGTAGGAAGGGAAGTGGTGGTGCACTGCGTCTCAACAATGAAAATTGCGTTCCAAATGAAGGAAGTTCGACAGATGTAGTTCAAAGAAACTACTCTTCATATCCAAAAGCTATTTATTGAACGTGTAGCAGCATACAGGTAAAAAATAAGAGCCTTGAAGGGAACCTCTGACGTGTTTCGTGCAAAGTATGCACTTTGTCAAAGAGTAATATACCCTTCAAGGTAGAAAAAAGAATGGTGTAAATAGCGCTAAAAGGCTGTGTTAATTAAATTAACAGTGTACAGACATATAAAAAAGTGATAAAATATGTGTGATCTTACACACTATACCTTAATTAATTAAGGCAAGGCTGCCAAGTGATACTAACCAAAACACAGTCAGTGCAAAGCTAAAAACAAACAATACAGACCGGCGCCTAAAGAGTCCAATATAGGTAGAAATAAAGTCCAATTGTGATGAAGTGTCAAGAAGTAGTAAGTCCAATCTTGCACTTCCAAAATCCACAGCAGGATATTACGTAGTACATGTAAAGCAAAAAGAGAAAAAAGAGAAAACCATCATAGTGCAAAACTGCTACAAATCATAACAAATAGGACAAACAAGACAAGACAAATACTAGACAATCACAAGCAAGGCTCAGAAATAATACAAAGAGTTAATTAAATACACATAAAATAAAAAGAACATAGGCAGATGACGAATCTGGTTTGGAAAAAACGGAATCCTACTTACAAGACGTTCGCAATATACACGCAAAGATATAGGGTGAGTAATAAACGGCTACTTTATCAGGTGAATACGTGGCGTCCAGGAGCTGCTCCAAACACTGTCCTCCACTCCGCAACCGGATGTGCATCACTGGGGGTGGGTCTGAGACTCTCCAAATGCTCTCTGCTACTCCGTGGCCGGAAATACGTCACCGGGGGTGGGTTAAACGCCGGAACCCCCTTCTCCTACTGCTAGTAATGCGATTATGCTCTCGTGAGTACTCTGCCTTAGTCCTAAGAGTATCTCTTACAAACTGCCCAACACGTTTCGTGCGCATGCGCACTTCTTCCGGGGGTTGCCCTGACGAAACGCGTTGGGCAGTTGTTCTTTTTATTTTATTTTATGTGTATGTGTATGTGTATTAAATTAACTATTTGTATTATTTCTCAGCCTTGCTAGTGTTTGTCTAATATTTGTCTTATCTTGTTTGTCCTATTTGTTATGATTTGTAGCAGTTTTGCACTATGATGGTTTTCTCTTTTTTTCTCTTTTTGCTTTACATGTACTACGTAATATCTGCTGTGGATTTTGGAAGTGCAAGATTGGACTTACTACTTCTTGACACTTCATCACAATTGGACTTTATTTCTACCTATATTGGACTCTTTAGGCGCCAGTCTGTATTGTTTGTTTATTCCCTTCAAGGTGCTGAATCTTTATTGCGGCCGCAACTGGAAGTCCCGCCTCTCAAGCGCTATAATAGGTCCCTGCACCATTGTGGCTGGAACCTATGATGGAATGTACTGGCTGAGTGACAGTCCAGCCGGTCGCAGTCTGCCAATAGGGAACAGCACCATTGATTACAAGCTAAAATGAGCACAGAGGCTCAATACAATGAAAATGAAAACATGAAAAATAAAATCAACATAAAGGTTATTCCTTGAGTAAACTTCAAGAATTACACAAATAATGTTTATATAAATAGATCCAATCTTAGAAATGGGATAATGTGTAAATAATCAGTATACAGCAAAAAAATAACCTATTTAAAAAACAAAAGTATTTATTAACTAGAAAAAAAGAATAAAAAATATTAAAAGAAAAAAGGTTCTTGTCTATTTCTAATTAATAAAATGATGACTAACAGTATAGATAAGATATCTTCTGTGCTGATATGCATGTTAATTCATTGTACAACAAAATATATATAATATATGTATATTGGATAACAATAATATAATCAAAATTATTATAAATAATCATATAAATATGATATGTATGAATTAGTCAGATACAAGAATTTCATATCTATAAACAATTGACACCTAAATCCGAACAGTTAATAACTAAGGAGGGTATATAAAGATGTTAAATATAACTCTATGAAACATATGATATGCAGTCCTCAAAAGCTACAAGAGAATGTATATTAATTACTCATATAATTGATAATGTATTTGCAGGAAAAATTCAAGGAAAATTAGAAAAGCCTTATATTGGGAAGATCTCAACACAATGGTACAGGGACCTATTATAGTGCTTGAGATTCCGGTTGCGGCCGCAATAAAGATTCAGCACCTTGAAGGGAATATTACTCTTTGACAAAGTGCATACTTTGCACGAAACGCGTCAGAGGTTACCTTCAAGGCTCTTGTTTTTTACCTGTATGCAGCTACACGTTCAATAAATAGCTTTTTGGATACGAAGACCCAGAATCTGTCGCACTTCCTTCATTTGGAACGCAATTTTCATTGTTGAGATGCACTGCACCGCCACTTCCCTTCCTATATTGGAAGGCACCCTTTCCCGCCTATACGTTTCAACAATGTTGAAATGAGACATACACGCATGCGCATAAAATAAAAACAGTATGAAAAGAAGAGCAAACCTAGTAAAAGTTTTGATTAATAAATAATACATATAGAAATGTAATAATGTTATTTTCGGAAGAAGACGCGACGTTATATTTTTGTAATACTGTACAGTACTTCTTTTCCCTAAGGAGCCTCATACAGTACTACTACTGTATACAGTATGAACTCGGAACCTTAATTAATCTCTGCTTCAAAAATAAATCTTCCAATTTACAGAATAATTACTGCACACGCACACAGACTTGCAGAAATGTACGGCAGGTTGAATTGCTATTAGACTTTTAAGACAACAGCTCGCGATCGCCCACCTGAGTTTCTAGACGGTATTGCAGTATTGAAGACAACGCTAAAAAAGCGAGTGCTAAAATAACGAAAACCGCTCTGAAAAATAAGAAACAGCATCTGGCCGCGGTTATAAGAGCGGCGCGGCTTCGGCTGATTTAGAATAAAGGCTGTCAAAGCTGTAAGTCATTATTAGGGTTTTAAAATGTAATTCTAAGGGTTATGGGAAGGCAGCGTAGAGATATGCGTTGTGGAGCAGTAGAAATGGAGCTGTGAGTGAGGTAATTGAGTCTAACAGGTACAAAATGAGATCCAAGACAGAACCTCAGAAAAGCCTCTAATTAGGGTGCACTCACAATCACGTCAAAAATAATGAAAGATGACACTAACTGTCATGGGAGACCAGGTTATTTACACCTTTTTACCAGGATCATTCATTGAGCAACACAAGTTGGAGAAATAAATTGTAGTTTATTCAGCTAAAATCTGCATACACACAGTGGAACACAAAATACATATGAAAAGACACACTTACTGGGGTCTGGGGTTGAAAACTAGACTTACGTAGGTGCAGGGCACACTATTGGGTGAGTTTTACCCTGACTGGGATTTAGCCCGGAATCTCCTGGAACGCTAATCGGTATGAAATTCCAGACGCCATGGCTATGGTCATTTCTGAGAACTTGGTTCCTCCTCACCACGAGTCAACCTAAATCTCCTGGAACGCAAATAGGCATGAAATCCTAGCTGCAACCTCTATGTTCGTTTCTGAGAACTTGGTCCCAAAAGGCGGGCAGACTTTTCAGGCTTGAAATCGAAGCCGTTGCTTTGCTATTCCAAACAAAGCAACTTTGAAAAGCCCGCCCACACTCTTTCGGCTCTGACTCAAGGGGAACACACAATCTGATTGTCTCATAGCTTATTATAGCTTTCCCTGCTCCTACTGAAACATAGAGGCAGAACTCAACAACCAGGTCAGCGGGTGGGAACTTTCTAAAGCAGTCAATCAGAGCCAACCCAGTTAGAAAAGCCAGGTTAGTGGGAAATCTGAAATAGCCAAGGGACATGCACAAACCTGCCACATCTCCCCCCAGCTATCCCAATGCAAACTGCTGGGCTGGAACCTCTGGGTCTGATAGATCAAGTGTCATTCCGAAGGACTGCCATTGATCTCTGGACCCAGTACTCCACCTTTACCAGCCAGTCAGTTGCCATTCACTCCTCTGGGCAACCTGAAGCTACTTTGAACTCCGATGTCCAGCAGACATACTGACACCTATGGGTTTGCACGGGCTGCCTGTTTGAACATGGGTTACGAATGTTTCAATACATTAAAAATAAATTTTAATAAACTCTGAGTCTCAGCAAACCCCTCCAGCTATGTGGGAAAACTAGGAGTCTGGGACACACTGCATGGCCCCAGTGCAACTCACCCCGGGTACACAAAAATAGTGTAAGCCGGGGAGAATTATAGGGCCACTGGTAACTTTGTCTCCAGACCTCCTGCAATCAAAATGACTTGATTTTTACCCCAAAACCCCACTTAAGACTTAGACTCCCATACTCTAATATCCATAGGGTACAGGGAACAGAAAAGGGAAACATTTTCTCTTTATTTCTGTCTGCCTTATTTTCACTTTCCCTTTGATCCAGTTTGGACTCTCAGATTCCCCCCAACTTTATGTATGGTTGGGCACCCACAAACCATATACCATTTGTGGGTCAACTTAGCACTAGCTGGGATACCCCCTTAACCCAGGGATTCCTTCAGCTAAAGGAATGCATAGTGATCCCTTTGCCTCATTCTCTTTTCCGAGTTATGCTGAAGCAGGGCAGCTTAGTGTTGAGTCACGGTTACGTTTTCAAAGGGAGGTATTGCCGGGATCATGTGCCTACATGTATCCGTGAATCAAGCATGATTCCCGGTTAGATTTGTCGAAGACCCGGTAACTTTGGATTCCGACCCGCTAGGCACATTCTGACAATGGTTCCTCTGCAAACCCCCCCTTGAAACTCATACACTAGCAATCCCTGCTTGATTGCATGCCCAAAATCAAAGCGGGGCCTGCGGACACCCGTCAGGACCACTGGGGACTCCCGTGGGCCTGGGGTATTTACACTGTATGTCAAATAATAAATCATGTATTATGGGGTGGGCACAGGGGGTGTGTGGGTTATGTATTGTTTATTAAATACAGTAATGTTTCTTGTGGGGCTGTGTATTGTTTTTCTTGTGGGTAGTGGGGGTGTGGGAAGGGGGTATTGTCCCCGAGGCTGGGTAGGTCTCAAGGTGGGTAGTGGGTGAGTGTGGTTAGGCCTCCCGAGTGAGTGGTGGGTGAGGGTGGGTTACCCCTTAATTACTATAGCGGTTAGTAAGGTGATTAAGGGGTTAGGGGACATTAGATTGGCTCTTTTTATTCTTGTGTATGTTTTTCAGCACCCGAGCGCATGAACGGTGATGAAGATGAGGATGGCCTTCATCGTGGCAGCCGGGCAAAGGTGAGTGCAATATGTATTTATTTTACTTATTGTGATTAATGTATTTTAAATGGGCAAATGCATTATTATCCATATGTGGATAATAGTAATTTTGCCCATTACTGTAGTGTGTGTGTTAGGGGGCAGGGGGTGGTGTATTTATTTAAAAGTATTGTTTATATTTTGGGGGCACACCATTGGTACCGTAGGCCCGCGGGGACTACCGGTCAGCCGGGGACACCCGATGGCCTGTTGTATGGATGGTGTGCCTGCAAAACGGTAAACAAATACATTTTTCTATGTCCTGCTCCTGTAGTGCCTGCCTTTAGCTGGCGTGATATTTCTTGCTCGTTTTTAAAGCACGATCACTTATCGTAGCTTTGAAAATCGCTCAGACTGGCAGAAATCAGCGCATTTAGTTGATCATATGAGCTTTTTGGGACTTAGAAAAATTTATTGAAAAAAGCCCATTTAAGAGCACAAAATCCCTGTTATCACTGCTCAGCGAATCGCGCTGAGTGCAATATCACGTTCTAAAAGCACTTTGCGCTCTTAAGGGCACTTATTGGAGTTTAGTGTATACACCCCACTGTGAGGTAAAAATGCTTGTCCAATTCCGTATGGAAGGACATGGAAATAATATTAATCCCCTGACGCACGGACACATGAAATGTATGTCGGGTGCACCTCACGTCACAAGTGTGTGATACTGGCTACCAGGAAGGAGGAGGTGTAAGCGGATGGAAGGTCGGATGCATTGGAGCAGGCTATGGCTTGTGCAAATACTACAGGCTTGGAAGTGGGATAAGATAAGTCCAATGGTTACTATATATATTTTTTTTTTGCTGGACTCATGGATGCTGGAATATGTCACCAAGAATCAGAATTGGTCATGCTATTGATTTATATGTCCCCTATTTACGAGCTATATTACACTTTCATTATCATCTGTGATCACTACTGTAATTAGAGATACAGTGTTGATATAAAGTTTGTGACCCACTTAGGATTTTCACATATTTCAAACCTAAAATGTTATTAGATTTTAATCTAAGTCCTACAAATAGATAAAGATAACCTGATAAAACAAATGACATAAAACATGATACGTTTTCAACATTTATTTATCCAGAAATATTTAAACAATCAATATCCATGTGTGAAAAAGTATATCAACCTTTAGATTCAGTACCCTTGAGCAGCAGTGACTTCCTGTAACTGCTGGTCAGTCTCTCAAATCGGTTTTGAGGAATTTTGGACCACTCCTCCAAACAGAATTGCTTTAAGTCAATGACATTTGGGGGCTTACTTGCATGGACAGCTCGCTTCCAGTACTGTCACAATATTTCAATGGGGTTTATGTCTGGACCTTGACTGGACCTTAGTCAAACGTGGAAATTCTTCTTCTTGTGTAGATCTGCTTGTATGTTTAGGATCATTTTCATTCTGTATGACTCACTTTCACTTCAGGTTCAGCTCCGAGATGGATGGCATGAAATTCTCTTCTAGATCTTCTGATACAATGCATAATTCATGGTTGTATCAATGATAGCCAGTAATCCGGGTCCTGGGGCAGCAAAGCAGCCCCAAAACATCACACACCCACCATCAAGCTTGGCGGTTGGGATGAGATACTTCTGTTTGAGCGCAGTTTTGGTTGTCACCAAATATAACTGTAACCCATGTTCCCCCCCCCCCTCCCCAGACACAGATCGCGTCTAGGGTGTTGTGAGGGCTGGCTACATGTACTTGGGTGGTGCGTACCTGCTTGGAACAGGAGGGCCTGAGTCTCCCGCGTTGGTGTTGGGGAAAACAGGACCAGGCTTCTGGGGTACTGGCCTTCATTCCTTAGCAATGGTGCAGCGCCTCCATTCTCTATAATCCCCAGGGATGTGGGGAAGGACCCTTACAGAGAAAGAACCCTGGTCCCAGGGTGAATGCTCCAGAACTCACACACAGTCTAATGTAAAACAGCAGCAATGTCTTTATTCTTTGGTAACACTTTGAGGTAGTACACAGCAGTTCATGCACTTCAGCAATTCCACTAAAGCATTGCTCCCAATAGTAATCCCTCCTTCTCTCCTTCACCTCCAGACTGTATCCCTGCAGGATGGTCTGGATGGGGCCTCAATACCCCTGCCTCCACTCCCCCCAGGGTAGGCCCGCTGGGTGAGGCTAGACGACTTTCCCCTCACCCCCTGAACAGGGTGGGGGCATTGGTCCACCTCTATAGTTCGGTCCGCTCTACTCAGAGGGGCTCTGAGTATCTCATCCAAGCACCGTTCTCATTCTACACGTAGTCTCTCAGTTCATTCATTGCTCTGCTGGGTCCTACTCCGCTTCAGACCAGCATGTCACTCCGCTGCTCACAGGATATAACTCCACAGACTGACAGGCTGAACGCTCAACCTTCACAGGGTGATCTCTCTCTCTCTCTCTCAGCACTCTCAGGCTGACGGTTCTTCCACTGCAGAGAACAGACACCTCTCCAGACTCTGACTCTCCAGCCAGACAATCCACTCCAACCAAGCAGCTTCCAGAACTCACATAACCAACTGACACACACACACACACACACACACACACACACACACACACACACACACACACACACACACACACACACACACACACACACACACACACACACACACACACACACGACAGCCCACTAAATAGAGTTCAGCCCCGCCCCTCATGATGTCAGCAGGACCTCCCCTCTGTCTAGGCCTGCACAGAGTCAGAGGGCCCCTCCTCTATCACTCCAGGCAGGACTTGAAGGGGGAAAACCCATGGTCACTACTGGCACCTGCCCTTACCAGGGCTTAATCCAGTAGGAGAAGGATAAATAGCCCGCTCTTACTTACAGGGGGCTACGCTCTCCCTCTGGTGGAATCCAATGGTCCCCACTTGGACCTACAAGCGAACAAACCTGGGAACATGAACACAAACATGGCAGTTTATATGCATAGACAATACCCCGTGAGGTAACATCACCGGAACACAGTTACTCCCAATGGGGAGAACCCTAATAATAATGTTTAGGATCAGGCTTCCGTATCCTTCTACCATTATGGTCAGTTATGGTCACATGATATGACTGTACCGATCCAGACTCGGGCCGATATATTACATTGTGCATGTATATGCCCCGTCCTATACTCCAGATCCTGACCAACTCACTGATCCTGTCCCGATTATGGTAACCTGCCTTACCAAATTTCGTCCGCAAATACTCCTGTTAGGCTTCTCAGAGCCAACTATGCCTGTTCTCCTCGATCTATCGCATTATGGGTTCAGGCACATAGGGGTATTCATAACCATGGGATTGCCTATACCTAGCCACTATGGCTCTGTCTGCTCGGCTCAACTTAGTCAAGGTCTTCCGACCCGCCCTGCTTGGCAGCACCCAAAACTCCGGTTCTACAGGAGCAACATCGTCATATAATATACTCGGTCCCTTTGGCAGAATGATCTTTTGCTCTATCTCCCTGTACCGAAGCTCTATCTCATCCGCCACCTCCTGGGGAGTATAGGCACCTACAGCCCACCAATAATCGACTACGTTATTTCTGATGAGGACAAACCTGGTGCGGTCCATACCTTCCTGGTACCCGGTGAACAGGGGTGCCCACCACTTGTCACGGTGCTCGTACTCTGCTAAGGGGCTACCTGTATCTACCTCCGACTCCACTTGCGATGAGACACCGGACGTACCCGCCTCTGTAGAACGCGAGCAATCTATCCTCCCATTGGCGTTGATGTACCTGGTGGGGTTCATCTTTTGAACCACTTCACTTACAGGCCCAGCCTCTGCTGTAGTGTGGGACCCTCGGGCCCTCCCTCTAAACGCAGGAGAAAAAGGCACAAGGTTAGGTATACGAATTACGTTATCATACGGTACCTCCCCATCAGACCCCTCATCGCTCAATTCCCAATCCCGTACATCTCTTGAATATTTGGGGTACTTGCTCAATTTATCCCCGCTAGGTAATACTCATGACGAGGCAGGGGCAGTGGCCGGGGCGATGGAGCTGGGGGTTGGGGCTGGGGCAATGTTCAAATCAGTGTCCAGCAAGCGGGTAATACCGCGACCAGTGGGCATCTTCTTGGTTGCTCTCTCCGCCGAGCCCCGTGATCCTCTGGGAGGACCTTGGCCTCTCAGAGTGGCCATTGCAGCTGCCTTTGCTGCTCTCCGTGGGGAGAAATGTGCACCCGGGCCCCTTTTCCAGTCGGACCCGGAAGTGAAACCATCGTCGGCGCCCGCGGAATCTCCATCCGCTCCGTGGTCACGCACCAGACGTGCGTCGAGGACCGGAAGGGGCGGTGGTGGACCATTCGGTCCTCGGACGGTCAGGTAGGCCGCATCCCTCTTCTTCTCATCCTCTGCAGGTTCCGTCTTCGCCTGGTGGGGGTAAGGGGGTGGTGGAGTCTCCTTACCGCTCCGCTGCCGGCTGGTGATCTTTGGTTCCTCCGGAGCAGCATCAGACGCCATCTCCGCCGCACTGGGAGTCACCACGGCCGTGGAACTTCTACAGGCCTCAGGCCGCACCAGCGCTCGCCGTCGGAAAGTGTCCGGACTCGTCTGCTCCCTCTCTCCGGTAAGTGGACCGCCATCTTGGTTACAGCTGAGGTGGTTCGCCGGTAGGCGCATCGCCACCGATGGGACGCCATCATCCTCCCCCGAAGATATTATGATCGGATCCTCCGCAAGGGAGTCACCGGGTTCTTGGGCGGTACCGCCAGTGGGTAGTGGTACAAAACGGGCTCGCTCTGGTACCTTCACTGCGATCGCGCTCTCCTCCGCTGATGGTTCTCTCGGCTTAGTAGCTGGCTGGGCCTTGGTTCCCACCGCATGAGTGACGCGGGGAACTAGGGCAGCCTCGTCTCTCGTCTCTGCCACCTCCGTTAGTGTTCCCGGAGAGGCACCCCTCGGGGTCTCGATCAATGGCCATGGCTCGTTAGGCCACAGGTAGTATGTGCCACATTTAGGGCATCGTGCTTTTGTGCTTGGGACCGGTCCGGGTGACCCGCAGTGGACACACAGGCACCGGAGATACTCGTGGCCCTCAATCTCCACTACTAGTAAGCCACCTGGAAGCTGGTAAATCGTGGTGCTCAGTTCGGCCATATATCGCTATGGGATGGAACAGTTCAAAGTCTCGGCTCCTCTCTCTGTGAATGTCAGACAAAAGTGAAGCTCCTCGCTCTCACTTCCTGCCCCTCCCTTCGCAGGGGAAGACTCTTCTGATTGGCTCTCCTTGTACCCCCTCCCTCTGGTGGAAACAAGAGGAGGGGCACTCCTTCTCTCAGTGTGACGTGGCCTTGTCTGTTGGCCAGTCACAGCACAAGTGGGTGGGCTTTCGGCTTTCGCGCCGCTCCGCTCCTCTTGCAGGGGATCTGGGTTTGGCGCCAAATCCCTGCACATCTCTCTCCACATTTCTCGCACAGTTTCTTTGCACGATTCACGTGCGCGCTCCAGGATTGGCGGGAGTCGCCATTTTAGTTCGGCTGCTACCTGCTGGGCTGTGGATGGCGCTGCGGTCGCCATTTTAGATTCTTTCTTGCTCCGCGTAGCACATGTAGTGACAGCTGCCATCTTTGATGAGCCCACCAAATGTATATCACCGCTATTCTCAGTGTCTAGTGCAAACCTCGTTCCTAGACACTGACTGTACTCACTGACACTCTCTGATGCTTTCTGCATGCTATCTCTCATTGCTTTCTGTGATTGCTTTACCCACAATTATGATGTGGCATACCCCAGGCTAGGCAGAACTCCTTCTCTGTGCACAGCACTCGCTGACGGTTCCTACAAGTGCTCTGTGGTGTGTTTTATGTGGGTGCTGGCTAGTGTACCGGGCATCTCCCTAAGTACGGGCATCTCCTACTTTTGGCCACTCATAGTGTGGGCCCTGGGCCATGGTCCCTGGACAAGTTAACAGGCTAACCCCCCCCAATTGCCTCACACTACCTGCCTCAATGGACTAGGACAGCAATAGCCATACACCCATCTTACATCACCCATCTAGGGCACCCAGGGCGTACTGTGCAGGAGTCGACGCTCCCCTGACTACCCCTGGTATGATATGCCCTACCCTCCATAGCACTTGCACGGAAGGTGCACTTCACTCTTCCCGTTCTCCTTCGCTGAAAGCCTGACCTGTTTGGGATCTCAGCAGCACCTCCATATGTAACCCATGTTCCCCCCCCCCCCCCCAGACACAGATCGCTATCTAGGGTGTAGTGAGGGCTGGCTATATGTACTTGGGTGGTGCGTACCTGCTTGGAACAGGAGGGCCTGAGTCTCCCGCGTTGGTGTTGGCGACAACAGGACCAGGCTTCTGGGGTACTGGCCTTCATTCTTTAGCAATGGTGCAGCGCCTCCATTCTCTATAATCCCCAGAGATGTGGGGTAGGACCCTTACAGAGAAAGAACCCTGGTCCCAGGGTGAATGCTCCAGAACTCACACACAGTCTTATGTAAAACAGCAGCAATGTCTTTATTCTTTGGTAACACTTTGAGGTAGTACAAAGCAGTTCATGCACTTCAGCAGTTCCACTAAAGCAGTGCTCCCAAATGTAATCCCTCCTTCTCTCCTTCACCTCCAGACTGTAACCCTGCAGGATGGTCTGGATGGGGCCTCAATACCCCTGCCTCCACTCCCCCCAGGGTAGGCCCTCTGGGTGAGGCTAGATGACTTTCCCCTCACCCCCTGAACAGGGTGAGGGGCATTGGTCCACCTCTATAGTTCGGTCCGCTCTACTCAGAGGGGCTCTGAGTATCTCCTCCAAGTACCGTTCTCACTCTACACGTAGTCTCTCAGTTCATTCATTGCTCTGCTGGGTCCTACTCTGCTTCAGACCAGCATGTCACTCCGCTGCTCACAGGATATAACTCCACAGACTGACAGGCTGAACGCTCAACCATCACAGGGTGATCTCTCTCTCTCTCAGCACTCTCAGGCTGACGGTTATTCCACTGCAGAGAACAGACACACTCCTCTCCAGACTCTGACTCTCCAGCCAGACAATCCACTCCAACCAGGCAGCTTCCAGAACTCACATAACCAACTGACACACACACACACACACACAGGACAGCCCACTAAATAGAGTTCAGCCCCGCCCCTCATGATGTCAGCAGGACCTCCCCTATGTCTAGGCCTGCACAGAGTCAGGGGGCCCCTCCTCTATCACTCCAGGCAGGGCTTGAAGGGGGAAAACCCATGGTCACTACGGGCGCCTGCAATTACCAGGGCTTACTCCAGTAGGAGAAGGATAAGTTACAGGGGGCTACATAACATTTCTCATTGAGGCCAAAAAGTTCTACCTTTTACTCATCTGTCCAGAGAACATTGTTCCAGGTGTCTTATGGGTCAGGTATGTGCTCTTTGGAGAACTTTAGATGGGCAGCAATGTTCTATTTAGAGAGCAGTGGTTTCCTTCTGGCTATCCTTCAATGAACACCATTCTTATTCAGTCTTTTTCTGATAGTTGAGTCATGAATACTCACATTAGCCAAGATGAGAGTGGCCTGCTGATCCTTGGATATTACTCTTGGGTTGCTTGTGACTTCTGAGACGATTTGCTGTCTTGTTCTTGGAGAGATTTTGGTAGGACGACCACTCCTGGGTAGAGTGACTGTGGTCTTGAACTTTCTCCATTGGTATGACAGTGGATTGTTGGAGCCCCAAATCCTTAGAAATGGTTTTGTAACCCTTTCAAGACTGATGAGCACCAATAACTGCTTTTCTGATGTCTCCGAGATACTTTTGATTGTGGCATGATGTTTTTCCACACACCTGTATGATGAATACCAAACTCACAACGTTTCTGACCTTTATATAGGGTGGAGCCTCCCCAATCCATACCCGAAGATTTACCTAATTATTTAAACACGCGATTGTAATTATTCTCTTTAATTTAGCTGCTAAAAACTTTTGGACATACCCTAACTCTTAATTAGTCATTGTTTGTCTGATCCATTAATTATTTTGTTTCAAATGACATGGAATTGGTTAATATAAACCCTATTGAATATTTAAGAAAAGACTGGTTATGATTAAAGAAGGTTATATAAGGATTCGGGGAACATGTCCTTTACGGCGTGTTTCCTCCTTACCTGCTTATTCAAAGCCCTCTGCGCTGTTCGCTGATCTGGTGCTGTAAACAGAGCGGGGATGCGCACATGTGCAGCTCTTCTACCTGTGCCACGGGGCCTAACTCCACCCCCCCGGACATGCCACGCTTCTCTCGCATGCGGCACTCTCACGTGACGCCGTGCATCGCTCCCCAGCTGCGTGGCAAGAATCCTGAGTGCCCCATGTCTTCTGCAGCCTATCCTGTACTCCGAGGAGGCCACGCCTCTGTTCAGCCCTCAGTCTCATTGGTTCCTGTGTGCTACTTAAGACTTTCACTTTCACTTCATGATTGCTGAGCATAACTCTTGTGACCTTGTGTTCCTGTGTTTGTTTTGCCTTGCCTTGCTTTGCTTGTGCCTTGCTGTGTTCTCTGTTGCTTTCCTCTGTACCAACCTGGCTTTGACTATAGGACCCCGTCTGGATAAAGACCCCGGCTTGACTATTGGACCTCCTCTGGAAAAAGACCCGGCTTGTACCTGACTATCCACACCTCTCCATCCCGGACCTCGGCTTACGGCC
Source organism: Ascaphus truei (assembly GCF_040206685.1). Taxonomy (NCBI): domain Eukaryota; kingdom Metazoa; phylum Chordata; class Amphibia; order Anura; family Ascaphidae; genus Ascaphus; species Ascaphus truei. The sequence goes on from NC_134487.1 coordinate 218,256,619, forward strand.
AATCTACTACTTTCCTGGCTCCTACCCTAGACCACGGCACAACGGACACTGACCACCCCACTGGCTCCGCCCCCAGACTTTGGCAAGTACTCATACTAACCCACTCTCTCCAACCCAGACCCGGCTACGCTGAATATCCACCCTCCAGGCGTGCTCCCGCTGCTGTGGGTGCGCAGTCTTATACTTTCCCACCTCAGTACCGGGGTCCTGCCTTGTTCATGGTGAGCGCAAGCGTTACAGTATGCTCAGCCAAATGAACGCGTACCCCCCCGAGGTGGGCCAGGCCTTAGCCTCTATTGCTGAGTGTAACTGTAAGGATATGTGAAACCTCACTCAAAGCCTATAGAAGAGGTAGCGTGCCACCTGGGAATGAACAGAATCAATCTGGAAAGGTGTACTAGAAGGAGCACACAAAGGTCCCAAATAATGTCGCACTGCAGACCAAGATGAAATAATAACAAGGTCAAAATTACAACTAAGTGTGTATAGTTAAAATAATTTTATTAGAAAATCATATTAGTTCAAATTCAAATATATATCCAGGTTCAAGAGAACTGGGTATATCCGAATACCCCTAAATGAAATTATGTCAATTCCTAGTGGTACAAATACAGCTCCTGGTATTGCCTACCTTGATTTCGGCAAGCTATGTCAAATACATATGTGATGCGAAAGATGCAAAAAATGTGCAAAAGATAGGTAAAGGAGAGAATCCCTGTAGTCAAATACTTGTAATGTAAAGGTTGTTACTTAGTTACAGTGAACCTATAGTGTAGAATTCGTACAGTGATGTGCAGTACACAATAAAGTGATGTTGATAGTTATAGTAATAGTGTGATAAGGCACATATAATCACGTATAATGCACGGAAAACCATGAGGTGTATACTACGTTGTTATAGTGGCTCTGATTATTTTATTCATTTCAAAGTTATTTCAGTAGAACTCTGTGCATATGCGGTGCGATATCGTAGTCACACAACATTCTTGATGGTGACGTCAAAAACCAATTCAGACGGGTGTAAGTCCCTTATAAGTTGAGGCTATAACCTATTACTATCAAGTGAACGTGAATAAATTGCCCTATACATCATAGGGTGTATACTATGTTAAAGTAGTGACTCCAATTGTTTTATTCATTTCAGCGCTACTACAGCAGAGCTCCGCGCATGCGCGGCACGACACCGCAGCCATACAGCCCATTTGATGGTGACGTCGAAAATCAAATCAGGTAGGTATAGATCCCTTATAAATTAAGGCTATATCCTATCACTATCTAGTGAACATGAATTAATTGTCCTCTACGTAATATAGCAATATGCTTGTTCATGTCGCTTTGAGTTGGGTATGTATATATATCAACTAGTCACAATGTCTGCATGGTGTATTGCTATGGATAATCCTGCAGAATCTACATAGTAAAATAATATATTACCCCCAACCCAATGGTGGATTAAATCCAAGACAGTATGATAGAGCGAAGCTCTATACTGTATATAGTGTCTAAGAGGTTAAAAGATCTTTGTGTGTGCTGCTGCTTGTCAATGGTGCTCCCAGATGTGATTGAATCAGTGAGATAGCTGTATGTTGTGGTGTATTGGAGTTGTACTGTAAGTAAAGTGCTTGATACAGGGGTCTTAAAATAATTAATTATTGATCATTTGATCCTCAGTTGTAAGTATAGTAGTAATAACTATGTGTGTAATAAGTAGGAATTCGAAAACCATGAGCCTGTGTCTCGGCAAGTTACCTTGGTTAAGCCATGTTAATAATAGCTAAGGCACGAAGCAATGTTATGCCTTGGGGGTTAAAAATACCCGTATGTCTGTATACTGCTATCAGCAGGTAATAACCCAGGTGTTCAGGGAGACCACTGTGTTTCGTTGAGTAATAATATAGCAGCGTTGGAAAAAGAGGGCGCATTCCAAGCACTACCCGCTGTGGATTTACCCTATCTGCCATTCGTTTTTATCTCCGTTGTCCCTGTTGCTCCTTTGGCTGGCCGAGATTGCATAACTACTGGCGCCACTTGATGACGTCACTGATGCGTTCACCCAGTGGACGCCGTGCACGCTAACCAACGCCAGAGAGCCAGGGAGAGAGAGTCTGCTTCCCCGCATCAGCTGCTGTGTCCACGCCGTGCGGGCAGCTGACTTCCATCTGGTTGCTGTGTCCATGCCGTGCGGCAGCTGACTTCCATCTGGGCAAGTGGAGCGGTGCTGGGACTACTCACGGGAGACGCGAGAGGAGATTCCATCCGGTGATCATTACTAACCCACCATCTGTTGCTGATTGGTAACATGTCCATATACATGTCCTGCTAGTAATTTTTAATCTGATGTACGTACAATACTCACCTGTTTTATCACAATATAATTTTATATACTACACTATGAGTTTTTTTGCGCTGTTTCTTTTGTCGTTTTTTCTTTAGTCTTGGTCTGTGGAGCCATTCCACGAAATCAGCAGCACAACCTCACAATTAAAGTAACAGGTTTTTTTATATATACATATATTTTATATATCACTTAATATTCACTATTAAGCACTTTATTCACGATTATTAGAGCGCAGTTCACTATTTGTTTCTGTCCTCTTCAGATAGCCTTCATCTCCTTAGAGACTCTCCCTCTTTCTCTTTCTTTGCCGGATGGTCACAAGGAGAGCATAAGTCTGGATATGATTCACTCACCTTCGGTGCAGGTAATTTTGGGTCTTCCGTGGCTCTACCAACACAATCTTAATTAGATTGGACAGACAAGAAACCTATCTGGTGGGGTCCCCTATGTACCGCTTCCTGAGTGCTCATGTTCAACATATCTGTGGGGTAGATAATCCTAATCCAGACAAGCCCATTCTTCCTGAGATTTACTTGTAATTCTTAGATGTATTTGATAAGGTCCGTTCTGAAGTTCTTCCTCCTCACCGTTCCTTTGGTTGTCCCATTGACCTTTTGCCCAGAGCTCTTCTTCCTAAATGAAAGTCTTATCCGCTCTCTATGCCCGAGACCAAAGCAATGTCAGAGTATATTTAAGAGAACTTTAAAAAGGGCTTCATTAGAAATTCCTCTTCCCCAGCAGGGGCTGTTTTCTTTTTTGTTAAAAAGAAGGATGGTTCACTCCGCCCATGCATAGATTACAGAGGGTTAAATAAAATCACCCTTAAGAACCGCTATCCCCAACCTCTTATCTCAGAGCTGTTTGACCATCTACAAGGGTCTACTATCTTTTCCAAACTTGACCTCTGTGGAACCTACAAAATTATACGTATACGTCAAGGGGATAAGTGGAAGACGACGTTTAATACCAGAGATGGTGATTACAAATATCTAGTTATGCCTTTTGGACTTTGTAATGCTCCTGCAAGAATTTGTGAACGAGATTTTTCGGGATGTTCTCAACAGTTCTGTCAATGTGTATCTGGATGATATTCTTATTTTTTCTCAATTTCTTACTGATCACATCCAACACACCAAGCTGGTCCTGTCTCGTCTCGGTGAGAATCGCCTCTACGCCAAGATGGAGAAATGCATGTTTCATCAAACATCTACTTCCTTTCTAGGATATACTGCATCATATCTGATTCTGGTCCTTCAATGGATTCCGATAAACTCAAGGCAGTTCTGGATTGGCCACAGACCACATCTCTTAAAGCGATTCAGTGATTCCTGGGCTTCGCTAATTATTATCGTTTATTTGTAATTTTTTCTCCACCGTGGCTCCTATAACCATTCTTACTAAGAAAGGGGCAAAAACCTCCTCCTGGTCTCCCAAAGCACTTCAGGCCTTCGACACTCTCAAGAAGGCATTCATCTCGCTCCCATTCTACGCCATCCTGACTCCAAAGTTCCCTTCACGCTGGATGTTGATGCATCTGATATAGGCGCTGGAGCCATTCTTTCTCAGAGACAAGGTCCCCAGGGTAAACTACATCCTTGTGGATTGTTTTCCAAAAAAAATTCACCTGCAGAACAAAACTACGATGTGGGCAACCGCGAACTTTTAGCTATCAAGATGGCGCTTCAGGAATGGAGACATCTATTGGAGGGTACTAAAAATCCCATTTCTAGCCTCACGGATCATAAAAATGTATTGTATATTGAGGGGACTCGTCGCCTCAGTTCACATCAAGCTCTTAGGGCTCTTTTTTTCCCCAAGATTTCATTACATTATTTCCTATATTTCTGGAAACAAGAATCTTAAGGATGATGCTCTATCCCGTCAATTTGTCCCAGAGGACAAAACAGAGGACATTCCGGAAACCATCTTACCTCCGAAATACATTCTTTCAGCCAATTCTTTCGACACGTTGGACAAAATTCTGTCTTCTCACTCATGCGTTCCTGAGGGTCTGGAGGTGCCGGAGGGTTGTCTGTATGCTGCTCCACAGTTCCGCAAAAAAAATCTTGAATGCAGTAACTCCTCTAAATTGGCCGGTCATCCAAGTACGAACTTCGGATCTAACCAAACACAACTTCTGGTGGCCTAGTATACTCAAGGATGTCGATGAGTTCATCAGATCCTGTTCCGTCTGTGCCCGCAATAAATCCTCTCATAACAAGCCTTCAGGTCTGCTTCGTCCCTTGCCTCTTCCTGACCATACATGGACCCATATTTCAATGGATTTCATCGTTGACCTTCCTGTTTCTAGCGGCATGAACACGATACTCGATATGGTGGATCGTTTTTCGAAGCAATCACATTTCATTCCCCTCAAAAGCCTTCCCAATTCTGCTACCCTGACTGATGTCTTTGTCAAGAGATTTTCCGCATCCATGGAGTCCCCCTTTCCATAGTATCCGATCATGCATCTCAGTTTGTGTCAAATGTTTAGGGGACCTTTGCTCAGAGGTTGGACATTACTCTTCTCTTTTCATCAGGATACCACCCACAGACCAACGGGCAGACCAAAAAGACAAATCAATCACTGGAGCAGTACCTCAGGTGCTTTAGCTCCAATGCACAGGACAACTGGGTGGATAGTTCACCTATAACTCCTTAAAAAATGAGCCCACTCAAGAGTCGCCTGTCTTTATTAATTCCGGGTGCCAACCGTCAAGTCTTCCTATCTCTTCTATACCGTCCGGCGTCCCAGCAGCAGATTCCAGAATTAATTCATTTCAAAATTCTTGGAAAAAGATTCAGAACACTCTCAAAGAGGCTGTACGGAGACAAAAGTCACAGGCTGATCGTCATCGCCGTGAGGCTCCCAAGTTCAGGCCAGGAGACAAGGTGTGGCTGTCTTCCAGGAATATCAGACTGAAGACCACTACGCGGAAGAATCTTAGGCCCTTTCACGGTTTTGGAACAGATTAATCATGTGGCTTATCGCTTGGAACTTCCTCAGGCCATGAAAATTCCGTCAGTGTTTCATGTTTCACTTCTTAAACCTGTCTTCAACTGTTCTCGGTTTCCTGATCGATCTCCCAGGGCTCCACCGGAGATGGTACACGGCCAAGAAGAGTTTGAGATCCAATCTATAATTGATTCAAGATGGGTCAGAGGATCCTGCAGACCTTTATAGTATATACGGTCAGAGGTGAATATAGTATGTGAAGTTTATTTTATTCTAATATGTCACACGTGTAATTAAAACAGTATATAGTGTATATTTATATACTCTAGTAACAAAATAGACAGCTAACGTCTATTTGGTCTCTACCATGCGTCTCCTTTAGCTCCTATGTACTATTCTTTAAGATATAGAAAATGATGTCTTTTTTACTTTTTTCTTTTTTCCTGTGTTCTTGTATGAAGCTCTCGTATCCTCGGTATGTACAGATGGACAGATATGGATCCTATGTGATCTATTTTCCGATTGAGATAGTGCCACCTGGTCCCTTGTTTGGGCAGGTTATATTATTTATATATACGACCAATGCTCCACTGTAGGAGTCCGTTCCCTGTGTCCCTGTTTTATATATAGCTGTATGTTTTACATAGGAAAAAATGCCGTGACTGGCTGTTAGTGAAAAATTTGGCACTACTGGGGGTTGTTGTGAAACACCTCCTAAGTAAAACAGGTTATGGGGCTAATGGTCTGTGTTGTACATGTACGTCCATAGAGGACTGTATGTTATGACGGTGTTTGCGGATCAGAGTGATGATTGCTTACTAATCACTGGCTTGTACCTGGCATGTTCCTGGAATGTGACACTTTTCACCCGGAGCATGCCGGGCTCCTTTTGCCTTCCCAGCCAGGGGTCATGAACGGCTGACGCGCGGTTGATGTGTTAATTAATAATGGTTCAGGATTTACTAGGCTGCAATGCTTCGCGTGTCCGCCAGATGGCATACATTTATGAATTGTAATGCAGTATATATATACATATATATATATACTGTATAACAACAACCCCTATAACCCCTAACATACAGTACTTTACACATACAGTACTGTATATGCACATCAATGATACTGTAGGCCGGCGGGGGCGAGATGTGTTTGCAGCAGAGAGAGAACCGCTGCTCTCTCTGCGCAAACATCGGCACATTCAAAATTATTTAAAATACATTTTTATTCCTAGTGTACATGTGCAGGGGGTCTCCGGAGCTGAACCGCGTTGGTTTCAGGTCGGGGGACCCCCTGCGCCCCGAGATACAGCCCCCTTTATGAGGTGCCGGTATCCCTCTGCGTTTAAAGGTCCCGATCACGTGATCGCGGCCTGTAAACAAAGCAGAGGGATACCGGCACCCCCTAAAGGGGCCTGTATCTCGGGGGCAGGGGGTCCCCAGACCTAAAACCACAGCAGCTCTGCTCCGGAGACCCTCTGCACATGTACAGTATAAATAAAACACATATATAAATAAACACTCGTTCCTTACCTTAGCGGCTATGTGCTATGGTAACGAAGCAGCATTTCTGTATTTTAATAATATTGTACAGTGAGCAGGGGGTTCCCTGAGCCAGAAATTAATGCTCAGGGGACCCCCTGCTCCTGCACAATATTATTAAAAATACAGAAATGCTGCTTCATTACCATAGCGTATAGCCGCTAAGGCAATGAAGGGGTTAACCCACCGTGCCCGCTTTATTGTGGGTAGTGGGGGTGGGTGAGGGGGGTATTTGGCCCTTGGTGTGAGTTTAGGACTTGCGGGGGGGTTGCGGGTGCACTTAACCCCTTCACGACCGTAGCAGTTAATACCGCTACGGTCATGAAGGGGTTAAGCCCTCCCGCTACCCCCCGCAAGCCCTAAACAGCCACCGTTGGGGCTAATACCCCCTTCACCCACCCCCACTACCCACAATAAAAAAAAACTCACACACAGCAGCTGCCAAAAAATAAATAAATCTAAATAAATAAATGTCTATAAATAAATACATTTGAAATACATTTTTATTTATAGTGTAGATTTGCAGGGGGTCTCCGGAGCTGAACCGCGTTGGTTTCAGGTCGGGGGACCCCCTGCTCCCCGAGAAACAGCCGCCTTTATGAGGTGCCGGTATCCCTCTGCCTTTAAAGGTCCCGATCACGTAACCGTGGCCTGTAAACCAAGCAGAGGGATACCGGCACCCCCTAAAGGGGCCTGTATCTCGGGGAGCAGGGGGTCCCCGGACTGAAAACCACAGCGGTTCTGCTCCGGAGACCCTCTGCACATATACAGTATAAATAAAACACACACATCAATAAAGAATCGTTCTTTACGTTAGCGGCTATGTGCTATGGTAATGAAGCAGCATTTCTGTATTTTAATAATATTGTACAGTGAGCAGGGGGTTCCCTGAGCCAGAAATTAATGCTCAAGGACCCCCTGCTCCTGCACAATATTATTAAAAATACAGAAATGCTGCTTCATTACCTTAGCTGATAGCTGCTAAGGCAATGAAGGCAGAATAGCATGTTTATTGGGGACATTTGATTTGCCCCCAATAAACATTGCAATAAACAACATACAGTACACCCCCTGTGTATTTAAAATACATAAACAATAAATACATGACATACATATTTTTATTGTGTGTTTTAAACCTGCCTGCCTTCACTGTAATCTATGTAAAAAACCCTCCCCCTATTGTGTGTTTAAACCTCCTGCCTTCACTGTAATCTATGTAAACCCCCCTCCCCCTATTGTGTGTGAAGCTTCCCTGCCTTCACTGTAATCTATGTAAAACCCCCTCCCCCTATTGTGTCTGCTAAAATTCCCTGCTTTGACTAATCTGTGTAAGACCCCCTCCCCCTATTGTGTCAGTTAAATCTGCCTGGCCTGTGTTTTCTGTGAGTGCAGTGTACTGTATGTAAATGTGGGGAGTTGGATCCCATGTAAATAACCACACCCACACCCACTACCCACTACCCACAGCCCCTCCGCTGTTTGCTGCAAAACAGAGACAAAAATTAAAACATACAAAGTAATGTCCCCTAACCCCTTAATCACCATAGCGGTTATTAACCGCTACAGTCATTAAGGGGTTAACCCACCCTCACCCACCACTCGGGATGCCTACATACCCTCCCACACTAACCCCCCCCCCCATGTGAGGCCTAACCACCCAGTACCCACAATAAAAACAGTACAGTGACCCACAATAAACAGCATTATATTTATTAAATACATTACCCACCCCCTGTGCCCCCCCATAAATACAAGATTTATCCTTTTACATACAGGGTTCATAACGCAGCCCCACGCGAGTCCCCGGTGGGCTGGCGGGGCACCTGGACAGACCTACAGTTTACCAGCAGCCCTTTTTACACAGGTTCTTGAGGCCTGCTGGTGGATCCTGCCAGCACCATGGCCCCCAGGTGGTCTCATTGGGACACCGTGGGCCACAATTGGGTCCCCACGGTAGGCCCGCGGATATCTGGGAGCCCCGGGTAAGACCTTCAGGTGTCTGAGGGGCCTCGGGTGGTTCCCTCGGGGGTGTGGGGAACTCACGGGTGCTCACTACAGGTCCGCGGTGCCCCCACAGAAGTGGGACCACACATCATCATCCCCGCACCTACGGGTCGGCGGTGCCCCCACAGAAGTGGGACCACACATCATCATCCCTGCATGTGTCACCCTTGGAACCACCAGCCTGATACCCTTGGGATACTCGAGGATACCCGCAGGTGGTCTCCAGAGGTCCCACGCAGAACCACGGAACCAACCCTGAATGTAAAAAAAATAAACCTGGCCTATACATTCAATACATACACCCTCCCCCCCAACACCTACAGTACAATAATGTGCAAAATAACTATTATCCAGATATGGATAATAGATTAATTGCCCATTATTAAAAACATTAACTAGCATATACAAATAAATAAAGTACTACTGACCTCATCAATACGAAGTGTCCGTCGCCAGCAAAATCCTTGTCTTGCCCACAACATACATAGCAAATACAAAGCCAATACATTGCAATTACATTCAGATATCAATTAACCCCTTAAACACCTTATCAGATAATAACCGCAAAGGTGATTAAGGGGTTAAGCCACAGTGGCCCGATACCCACCCTTCACCCATGAATTTGTACAGTGGCTTCATCATGCAACTATATATATATATAAATATATATATACTGTATATATATATACAGATATATATATATATATATATATATATATATATATATATATATATATATATATATATATATATATATATATATATATACACAGTATATATACACACGATGAACCAATATACAAATAAATGTAGAAGGGTTATCAAAACTTTACTGTCCTACAACCAAACACTTCTCCATACAGACACTACATTAAAATCAATTTCCTTTAATAATCCTGGAGCAGAACAATTTAGCCTGTGAAAAAATACAATACCGACCAGAATACAACCTTTAAAACCAAGGCAACACACAATACAATACCAACGATTATATCTATCTAATTTTAAAATACTTTAAACACACAATAAAGCATAGCAGCATAGACAAATTAATTTAAAACACATCAAATCAAGTTTTTAAATAACATCATTTCTTACCCTGTATGTATATATCTCTCTAGACATATATACATACATACATACATACAGTTGCAAGAAATGATATACCACAAAAAATAAATACACATGTTAAAAAAGCTTTTAAAAAAATTAACAAGTTAAGTAAAATACATTTCTTTAGTTCACTTACCCAAGGCTATCGCTGACCTTCCTCAAACACACAATACAATACCAAGGAATACATCTATCTAATTTTAAAATACTTTAAACTCACAATAAAGCATAGCAGCATAGACAAATTAATTTAAAACACATCAAATCAAGCTTTTAAAACAACATCACTTCTCAAATGAATCAACCAAGTAAACAAAAATCAATTAGCAATCATTATTTACATCCCTAAACAATTCACACTCCATCCTGAACAATGAAACAATTAACTAATTCACGCCTGGAGCAGAACAATTTAGCCTGTGAAAAAATACAGTACCGACCAGAATACAACCTTTAAAACCAAGGCAACACACAATACAATACCAACGATTATATCTATCTAATTTTAAAATACTTTAAACACACAATAAAGCATAGCAGCATAGACAAATTAATTTAAAACACATCAAATCAAGCTTTTAAAACAACATCAATTCTTACCCTGTATGTATATATCTCTCTAGACATATATACATACATACATACAGTGGCAAGAAATGATATACCGCAAAAAAAAAAATACACATGTTAAAAAACCTTTTGAAAAAATTAACAAGTTAAATAAAATACATTTCTTTAGTTCACTTACCATTACTTGCCCCCATCGATTCCCGTTGTGCAGCTTACTCACGAACCAATCCACGATCAGGAACCCATAAAATAATAAACCATATAAAAAAATAAACATTAAACTAAAAATCCAAATCAATCCACGGGTCTTCTATTTGTAATCCATTTTCATCTGTATTCTTCTTTCTTCTATCTCCTTCCAGCGGGGCGGGGCGGGGTCTTCTCCCCATCTGCGGCCACGCCCTGGTCTTCTTTCTTGCCCGGAGGTCCTTCCTCCACGGCGTCTGGCTTCAAAATGAGACGACATAGGCTTTTAAAGGCCTATGATGTCACCTTTTCTGTCATGGTTCCCACGGTCCTTATTGGGCCGTGAAAACCATGTGTTTTGGCTGATAAAAAAAAAATAAATGATGACGTCACTTAAAGGGAATGAAAGCACAGCCAATCAGAATGGCTTTGCTTCAATTGCCTTTAAGATGACGTCATGAAAAGGCACATGGCCGCCCTTACATGGTATGGTAGCCAATCAGAGCGTGGGAACTCCATCCCTACTCTGATTGGCTCTAGTATACCATGTGACAGAGGCTTGGGGGGGGGAAAGGATGTGACGTACTACAGCCAATCAGAGTAGGGATGGAGTTCCCACGCTCTGATTGGCTCTAGTACCATGTGACAAGCTTTCAATGACGTCACATCCTTTTCCCCCCCAATTCTCTGTCACATGGTATACTAGAGCCAATCAGAGTAGGGATGGAGTTCCCACGCTCTGATTGGCTACCATACCATGTGAGGGCGGCCATGTGCCTTTTCATGACGTCATCTTAAAGGCAATTGAAGCAAAGCCATTCTGATTGGCTGTGCTTTCATTCCCTTTAAGTGACGTCATCAATTTTTTTTTTTAACGGCCAAAACACATGGTTTTCACGGCCCAATCAGGACCGTGGGAACCATGACGAAAAATGTGACGTCATAGGCCTTTAAAAGCCTATGTCGTCGGGGGGGCGTGGCCAACTGCAGAGCCGAGAAGACGTGCAGCTCAAGAGCTCCGGGCCCCAAAGCCCCGTAAAGCAGCCTTTCCCCTGCAAACCCACAGGGAATTACCCCCAAATACACCAGCGGAAGGCGCGGGCGGCAGAGCTACTAAATAAATAATAAAATTTAAAAAAAAAAAACACCAACCAGCCGGCGGAGAGCACGTAGGGGCCGGGAGACGTGGTGCGGCAGCCATTTTCCCCAGGGGACGGCCCGGACGCGGCTGAGAGCGGCGCTCATCCTTGACCCCACAGTGCGTGGGTGGCCGGGTAAGAAGAGGGACGAGAGGCTGTCTGCCGTTAGTCCCCGGGCGGCTGCAAGTGTGCTACTGGAGGTTGGTGGGGCTGCAGCAGGGAGTTGAGAGGAGCGGGGGCGGCCATTTTGACCCGGCACTCTGCAGAAGTGCCTGCAGAGTGTGCGGACTACCCCGGCCCCCTCCACCACCCCCCCCCCCCTCCCCACTCCCCAAAAACCACAGACCAGGGACTCCAGGAGATTGGGAAGACCCAGAAGTGACATCCCCTGGGGAAAGAGCACTTTTGCAGAAGTGCACAAAGAGCCTGTACACAGCCCACCCCCTATAATTAAAGGGGACATGCATGATTTTAAATAAAACCTAATGGGGGGACTTCCGGTGACGTCACCCGGTATGGACGGGTAGAAGAGGAGCTCCATAGACCCGCGCATTAAAAGACGCAAAAACCCACATTTTTCCCCAAAATTGCCGGGTAACACTTACACCCCCGGATAGCTAAAGAACTAGGCGATGTCAAAAGCCAAAAAAGCGAGCAATCAGGGAGTTGCCAAATATTTTTCTCCGTCGCAACGGGCCAGGGACAGCACGATGGAGCCTCAAGATGGCGGCGGACCGCATGGCGCCACGGCGCTTTCAGGGAAAAAAACCCAGCCAAAAGATCGCACCCCAGCAAGCCCTGATCAACCCATAACCAGGGCATACTTGGAAGAACTCCTAGGGGCTATGGCAACGACGCTCCAATCCTCCTTTCAGACTGAGCTCAGAACCGCAGTGAGCGACATAAGGAAGGAAATCTCAGGGCTGACAGAGAAAACAACTACCCTGGAGAAAAAACTCACTGAGTCTCAACAAAGACAGAGTGAAGCGGAGGAAGAGATAGGCCGTCTAGGAGAAGAGATCACCCTCCTTAAAGAAGCTATGGAGGAGCAAGAAAATCGTGACCGGCGCCAAAACATCCGCGTCCGGAACGTACCGGAGTCGGTCGCACAGGATCAACTCCGACCATACCTCATGGAGCTCTTTAACCTAGTATGCGGGGAGCTGGAGGAGAAAGAGCTCGAAATGGATAGGGCTCATCGTGCCCTAGGACCTAAATCAGACGACCCGAGGCGGCGTAGGGACATTATAATAAAGATGCATAAATACACATCAAAAGAAAAAATAATTGCGGCCTGCCGGGACCTGGGGGAAATAACCTTTCAAAATGAAACTCTCCAAGTCTATAACGACTTGTCAAAGGCAACGAGAGACCGCAGACGTGAATTAAAACCTTTAACCAACCTACTCCGCGAGAAAGGAATCCAATACAGATGGGGATTCCCTTTCAAACTCACAGTTAACAGGAATGGAAAGTTCCTGTCCATGAAATACCCCGTGGACATGGCCCCCTTCGCAAAAGCATTAGGCCTAACTCCACCTCAAACGTGGATAACAACCAATCCTACCGCTGAAAATACATCAGGAGACCCCCCCCCGAACATCGGAGAGAATTGCGGCCCAACACCCTAGAGAAAAATGACAACCGCCGCGGCACTCAGATAAATCCCCCCGGACAGACCCGGAGAGGGAAGAGTGCCCCACTTACCTTGTTGGTCCGGGGCCGCACTGGAGCGTGGGCTGCGGACCCCCATGGTAATCCGGCGCCAACCTCCACTCCCAATGTGAAGTCACGAGGCGCCTGTTCTCGAGATGGCTCTGAGGAGACTTCGAGGAGGGGGGACGCCTCTGCTCATCGTTAAAATCATCTTACCAGACCAGAACAGCACCAAGAAGTAAGCCGCCAACTTTTAAGATGAGCTGACACAGAACACCGCCCTCCAAGTTGGTTCACGAGTCGCCTACTCCTGCGATGACTCCGAAGAGGATCCCGTCCGCCGACGGTAAGATCGGGAAACCGACTGACTCAACCCGGAGCAGCAAGATCGCTGATCTTCTAACTCCGGAGCATAAGAGGAATTTAGATCCCGGTTTTGCCCCCACCAGCCTCAATCTCCGGCTTTTCGGTCCCGCTTTAAATATGATCTCCCTCCCCCTCCTTTTGCCGGTTTCTCCGGTCCCGTGGAGCGGAGCTCTGGATTGGGAGGAGGGGGGGGGGGGGGGGTCGGTGTCGGCATCCAGCCTTTCCGCCAACGATCCATGGACCCCGTTGCCACAGAGGACTCCCCAGTCTGTGGGACTAGGGGCGGCTAGGATACCAGGAAGACGGGCCACCCAGACTGAATCAAAGAACTTAAAATCATAAGTTAATAGTGATGATCCGGAGGTCGTGAGTAGATTAAAATAATATAACTGCTATATCTCAATTAACACCTTGCTTCCCCTCTATCCTTCCCCCCCCCTGTAACCCAGACACGCAATCGCCCCCCCCTCCCCCTTCCCCCCTTCCTCATGCATACCCCCCCTCTTCCACCCCTCCCCCCACACACTCACATGTCCCACGTCCCCCCCCCTCTTTTCA